>NC_079160.1:27255090-27555090 GCF_947563725.1 Argiope bruennichi
CTTAAAAAGTATTCCAATAATTTTATATATTTTTCCAAACCACAAAGGTAAGTATTAAATCAAAAATGTTAAATATGAAAATCATTTTATTCCAAAATAAGATCATATGGTTGCGTAAAGGAAAATATTGACATGATATAAAAAATTTTATTATAAAAGAAGAGCAAATAATATAAAAGATATAAATGAATGAGATGTAATGTTTGTTACAACAGTCAAGAATAATTAACTTAGGGTGTTAAAAACCACATTAAAAATTATTTTTAACCAAGATAAGTACTAATTTTACTATCTTGCACACATTATTATATTATATTTAGTGTTATAAATACATATCTTATTGCCATGGGGCAGCACTAATACTATTAAAATAGGTAAAAAATGTTTTTCTTGCAACTTTTGCTACTGAGTAGATAATCTGATTTAAAATGTGATGGCAATAAGAACCACAAAAAAAAAAAAAAAAAAAAAAAACACATAAAAAAAATTATTTTTAACCAAGATAAGTACTAATTTTACTATCTTGCACACATTATTATATTTAGCGATATAAATACATATCTTATTGCCATGGGGCAGCACTAATACTATTAAAATAGGCAAAAAATGTTTTTCTTGCAACTTTTGCTACTGAGTAGATAATCTGATTTAAAATGTGATGGCAATAAGAACCACAAAAAAAAAAAAAAAACACATAAAAAAATTATTTTTAACCAAGATAAGTACTAATTTTACTATCTTGCACACATTATTATATTTAGTGATATAAATACACATCTTATTGCCATGGGGCAGCACTAATACTATTAAAATAGGTAAAAAATGTTTTTCTTGCAACTTTTGCTACTGAGTAGATAATCTGATTTAAAATGTGACGGCAAAAAGTGCAAACCAAAACCAGAAATGAAAATGAAAACACACACACACAAATGGAAACTTTATTCTTAACCAATTTAAGTACTGATTTTACTATCTTGCACGTATTATTATATTTAATTACATGGATACATATCTTCTTTCCATTGGATGGCCACTAATAATATTAAAATAAATACAGAATATCTTTCTAACATCTTCTGTTACTGAGTAGATAATCCGATTTAAAATGTGACAACAAGAAATGCAGATAAAAGCCGGAAATAAAAATGTAAGACCCACGAAAATGCAAAAACGAAAAAAAAAAAAAAAAAAAAGTGAAAATTTATTCTCAAACATGTTAAGTACTAATTTTACTATCTAACATGTATTTTTATATTTATTTATATAATAGGTACATACCTTTTTGCCATGGGGCAGACGCATACTATTAAAATAGATACAGAATGTCTTTCTAGCATCTTTTGCTACAGAGTAGATAATCCGATTTAAAATGTGATGGCAAGAAGTGCCGGAAATGAAAATGGAAGACCCACGGTATTACATAAGCAAATAAATAAATAAAATAAAATAAAATCATTTAAGAAACAATTTTAAAAAATGCTATACCGAACCTTTCAATTTGGGGTTGTCAAGCTGAATATTGGTATATCCGCCTTTAGCATCGGCACATCATCCCCCTCACGTCACACGATAAGTCGCCCATCCGTGCTCGCTCTACGTAATTCCCCCGGGTGTGCTAGCCGCTTAGGGGCTTAAATTCGCGGCGATAGAGAAAGCTTTTAACGTTCCCTCATTTTACTCCCCCATTAGCTAGCGGAAAATTTCTTCAAGCAACCTGAAAACCTTTGATAATCCCACAATAGGTAAGCTCCCCCTGTACGACTCTATTGAAACTCCTAAACAGTAAAGACCCCGCAGCACTTTCAACCTATTATAATCACGTGGCACCCCTTTCCCTTGTTCTGCCTCTTCGTTGCTGGCAGAGAGAAGTATAAAAATATATGCATACATATTTCAATTTGCTGTATATTTGTTGAAGCTGCTATAGGTCTTTGATAAAATTTTAAGTAGTGATTCTTTTTTCTGAGAATGAAACTTTTATTATGACTCTTTCAATTTCTTAATTTAATTGTTTATGTATATGTTACCGTTAAAGTATGAAATCCGTTATGTTATAGAATACCTAGTTATTCCATGAAATAACTGATAGTGTCCGTTAAAGGGTAAAACTCTCTTGTATTTCATGGTTTAACTAGTTATTTCATAGAATAACGATCTGCAGCCCGTTAAAGTGTAAAATAATCTATATCATATATCTCGCACGACAAATACATTTACCTTCCACCCCTACTTCTTTGTAATTCCAAGTGCCATTTTAGTAATCCTTGTTGTAACAAATGATTTTATGGTACGTTTCCATAAATACCATTTATATGCTGCATAAATTAGATAAATTACTTCTTTTTCATTTTAATTGTCCATCATTAGTTTAATTTCATTTTAGATAAATTATTTATTTTACACTTTAACTGTCTCTCATTAGTTAATTTATAGAATACCTAGTTATTTCATAGAATAACTAGTTAAAGTGTCAAATTAATAACATATTACACACTTTAACGGACACGATCAGTTATTTCATGGAATAACTAGGTATTCTATGAAATAACTGCATTATATACTTTAACGGTAACATATATACAATTTGATAATAGATCCAATATCTATGATTGTTAAGCTTTAACCAATCAGATTTACAGATGAAGGGGCATTTGGCTCCAGTAATCTGTAATTCCTTCAGCTATTCTGGCAAAAATGTTAGGTAAGAAATTTTATTATTTGTATATAACCTCATAATCTCTTCTTTGTTAATCTAATAATATCAATAAAAGATTTTTAGAATGCAGTTGAATTATTCAACAAACAAATAATAATAATAATTAACAATAGAATCTAATCTAATTATAAAAATATTATATAATACATTTCAAAAATATGTATACTTTTATTTTTATGAAAAGAAAAACAATAAATCTTGGGTGATATTATATCAGCCTGATATTTTGAATCAGGCACAAAAAATTTAATAAAATTGATATCAAGACAATAGCCACTCAGATCCATTTTTTTAATTGAGTTTTTATAAATAATAGATAAAAAATTTTTAAAGTATATACGAGTTGAAAAAAAAACTTAATACATTTTTTGTGATTATATTTAAATTGAAAATCTTTTTATACAAATGCGCGTTATAAAAAAACCGTAGATTTTTCTTAAACCTTACTTATAAATATTATAAGCATAAGACGGGTTTTAGCAAATGCTTCGTGACAGTTTACTAAATGGTCAATTTTTATTACTAAAAAGTTATGTTTGAATACATAGAACAAATTTATTTATCTTTAGTGTTTTTATTCCAATTGAATTGAAACTGCTATAGATATTTTAAATAATTTCATCTTTTTGTCGCCGAGATAGTTAATTATTACTTGCAGTTATTATTCTTTAAATATCATTTATAACTTACAAAAAAATTTATCTTCCGTCACATTTTAAAAATCATTTGGGTTTACTCATATAAACATTGATTTTACTTATTTGACCCATGTTAGTATTTCAATCTGATACTCTAGATGTAAGGAAATAAATAATAATAATATAATCAATTAATGATACATAAAATTGGAATTTGATAGTAATACTTTCTTGGTAAATAAGAATTTTTCTTAAAATCAACATGTGTTTTTTTCAATCGATCTAAAACCATAAACAGAATAATATGCACATGACGATTGTCGGTTATCACAGTGATATATTGTATGATAGGAATTTTATCGAGCGTGTTTTATTTTTTAGAATTTTAGTAAAATGTTTTAAATCTAGGTGAATTTTTTAAAAACTATTTTCGCTTGTATATATATTGAAGATATTGGCGCAAGCATTCATTCTGTGAGACTCTTGACCTTATTCGAGATCAGGAGATATAGTACAAGAAACGTACTTACTTTATTGATAGATGAATTATGAGGGTCAATATTATACAAAATCTAAATTCAGTAATGCATTAATCTGTGAGATGTTTTGTGCAATCAAATAAACAATGAGATTCATGTGTTTTAGGCAGTATCATCAAAATGGCGACACAAAAATTTCAATTATCTTGAGTTAGAGAATCAAAATATTTGGATAGTATTAATGCTGTTCAGTTTTGTTATGCAAAAGAAATTTTTTTTCTAAATTTAAGCTCGAAAATTAATAGCAAGGTATGATAGAATTCAAACATACAGTTTTCAATTAAGGTATAATTTTTTCAATATTTTAAGATTTGAACACAGTTTGAAAGCAGAAAATTAATAAGTACTATTTCGACTTTATTTTTTCAATGACTATACTTCTGAGTCAAGATTTTTATAGTTGTGTCAAGATAATATTTTTTTTAATTTTTATTATTTGTGTCAAGATTTTTAGATTTCATGACTATTATTTTATCTTACTCATGTTTTTGAAAATTGAAATTTATAAATTTTCGAATGATAATACAAAGAGAATTTTTCAGCTATTGGATGCATATATTTATTGTAAGTTGTATAAATTTTTAAAAAAAATCGGAAATGCATTTGTGAAATATTCAAAAAAATTCTATATGGATATAATGTAGAAAAAAGAAAGTCAGTCACAGTACAATTCAATTTTGTTATGGCTGAAAAAATTGTGAATCGACATCAGACGAAATCTAACAAAATAAATATAGAGTCTTTTGTTTGCATATAATATTTAGAAAAATGTTTTAAAAATGCTCAAAAAGTCCGTAATGCACATGCAAATTATACTTAAAAACTTTTTACGTAAGAAGAAATTTTTTGATGGTTCTAGAACAGGATTTCTTAAACTTTTTCTAGGCACGACAACTTTCCCTTTACAAAAAATATTTTTACATCCAATTATGCATTGTTTTGTTTGCTAAAAAAAACTTTAAAAAAATTACATTACTTCATACTTTTTAATTAATTACATAGAATAATAATTTATTACACTAATTCCAGAATAGGGACTCTTAAACATTTCTCGCTCACGCCATCTTTTCGAATGCAAAGAAAATTCTGCAATCACATATATTGATGATGATGTCGTGTCCACGTTACAATGGAAAGGGGGTGCAGTAGCTCCTGAGAGTAAAGACTCCTAAACCCCCGACAGCAGAAGTCTAATTTCTAGCTGATATGAAGATAACACTCACGTACTCACTTCACAACCCCTTTTTACAAGGGGGCTTTGCACACACCTCACAGAAAGAGCACAGGAGGAAGAGCAACCATGCCCGAACCCGGGACACCCAGAACTCAGAGAAGACGCGCTACTCCTAGGCCAGGACGTCGGCAATTACATATGTTCAATATTTAGTTTAACCAAGAATTATGAAAAAAATATTTTGCACCTGCCTCATTATTTAAAGTAGGTCTGCTGACGAACTCGAAACCAGAACCGCAATCCCCCAATCTTCGATATGACAGTGACGATAGGATGCATGCCCCTCCTCTCCATTTGTTTAATGGTTATCTGATCCATGTACTTTTCATTCCAGAAATTTCGCCCAGTATAGTATGCTTCATGCTCCTATACGAAATGTCCCATAGAAAGGAAAACGGAGTGTTCCTCCTATCAGGAATTCGATATTTTCACTTTTGCAAAAAATTTATCCCAGAGGAGAGGGATACATTGAGGGGTGCGGGTTGTCCGGAGTAACATGAGCGCATTTCCAGGGTTCTTTGTTAGGAATTGAATAAGACGAGCGATGGGAGAATGAATCTCATTCACCTTCATTTTGAGTTTAATAAGGAACAATACTTCCATGACAGTAATTGTTAACAACTGTGTGCATAAAAAAAAAGCATCGGTAGTGGTTTTCCCCCAAAACTTTTTCACATGCTCCCTAATAAAGGTGTTACCCCCTCCTCTACCCCTCGCATGGAAATTTTGGACTTTGGCAGGACAGCTGAGACAGAGATTCACCCTATTTGCCTGTAATAACCAAGAAGGGAAAATGATTAAGGGTTAGTTGCTTTTCGCTTAACAAATAGTTTGCATTCTTTTTCATAGCTTTTATTTTAAAATTTTGTCGTATAAATGTCAATTTATTACTAATATTCATACTGCTTTTATAATTTTACAAAATGAATTCGAACCCTTTTACATTTTACAAGAAAATTACTTTTTAGAAAGACCATTTACTTCAATATTTTTAAACAAAATATAATTTCAACCTTTTCGTCTATCTTTATCTTTACCTTTACTTAGAATAAAAATGTGTATGTGTGTGTGTGCTGACGCCATATAGGCCAATCTGTTCCTTCTAGATCTTTCAAACTTAGACTTATTAAGTTTAGAGCTTGAGAATGGGTTTTTTTGAAATTTTTATTAGAATTTGATTAATTAAATATTAAGACAAGCTTTGGTGTTTTTTCCCGAAAATTTCCGAAAATATTACAATACGTAATTAATTTTTACATTACCTTAAAAGTCCAAAAAATTATCTTTCCAATGATATCAGTGTTTTAACTTATGAATTAAGTTTCTAATTTTATTGAGTTTTTTTTTAATTTAATTATATTTTCCAATAATTTATTTCTTACAAAATAAATGTAAAATTTAACCTTCATCAGTACACTACACATGTGTTGGAAAAATTAGCTTTTATCAACGTGTTGCCATCACACTGATAAGAACTTAAATTAAAAGATTAAGTTAACTTTTGCTGCAAACTAGAAAAATAAAATTTTCAGTACGTGTCTGTATGAAAAGAAACGAATATGAAATGGGATATTTTCTACAAAAAATAAAGGCAAGAAAAAGTCTTTTGTTCCTTTTTAAAATATCTGTATAATTAATGCAATTTTATTTAAGGCAAACATGGTTTAATATGTAAAGGATGTCAGTTATAATAAGAGGCCAACAAATAATTTCTAAACAGTTAGTATTATGCATATGTACATCTAATAGGTAAAATGATTTAAAGAAAGTCAAAAAAAAAAAAAAATACTATTTTATGCATTTTGAGTCAATAAATGTTATGATGAATTACGAATTTAATATTTTTATATAGATCCTCTGTTTATGAATCATACTTGATAAAATATTACTGAGACATTAATATTTTTACCTGTTAACTGCAGAATTTATTTTTTTAAAGTCGTTCGAGTCACCCCTTTTAAAATCAAGCAATGACGCATATATATGTCGAACGCAATATAAATGGCTGTATAGTAAATTTGGCAAAAAATATAATAAAGCGAATAAGATTTAATTTTTATTAGATAAAAAATTGCACATCGTCTGCGCCAAAATGAAGATTTGGATTGACGTATATGCATGGCAAACGCAATTAACTGGTTAAATACAGAAAGTTCTACTCTTGTGAATAGAACTGAATGAGTTATGATTATTTCTATAGAAGAGTTTAATATCTCTATAGTATAAAAACACGCATTTTAAACTACTCCATTGATTTTCGCAAAATAGATATGCCAATCAGCACCCAGAATTTCCCTTTAGATGATTGGCTTAAAATAATGAAATTGTAGATTGTTCTAAAATAATGAAATTTTAGATTGTCCCAAAATAATGATATTCAAAGCTTTATAACTCGGTCAGATTTGATCGCAGTAGATGGAAACGCTAGATTATTCAGACTATTTTAATGAATATGATTTATAGGATTGAAAGACTGTTTAAAATTTAGTTTTTATAATTAATTGTTTTAGAAGCACATTTATTGTCTGAAATAAAATATATATATATATTATTATCTACATCATTTAAATCCTTTTGGAAATAAAATTGAAAACTAAATTTTATGATGAACCATAGAATTTTTTACTGCATAATTCTTCGAAATATTGCATAAATCCTTAAAAAAAAAAAAAAAAAAATTAGTACACATAAAACGTTATTTCTGAACGATTCTGTTTTCTGTAATCATATTTTTATTTCTTCGTTTTAACAAAAAGTTTTTGTATTAATTATAAAGTTGCCATAGCAAACTCCACCATGCTATTTAAAATAAATAAATTAAAAACACGATAAGGTGTGGCAGGGGTTTTAATTGTTAACTTTTAATTTTTTTTTCTTTTTGTTCTTTTTATGATTCAAATATTTAATTTTGGTTAATAATATTTAATTTTTTTCTTTACTATCACTTATTTTAGGATTCTCACTTTTGAACTTGTAATATATAATTGTTTAAAATTCTTAAATCATGTTATAAAAATTTTATAATGTCCTTATTTAAATTTGTTAGCGTCCATTTATCAATATCAAACAAATATTCTTTTGCCTTTGAACTTATTTCAAGTATTACTTTTTCGAATGAAACAATTAATTTTTATAGTCTCTACAATGAATTTATATAGTCTCTTATATAGTTTTTTGCAAATGAAATTGCAGTTTACGAATGATGTATTCACAAATGTGACGACAGGTTCAAGGATATTAAATCTTCTGTAAGTAAAGGTATAAAAATCTACATATTTAATGCCGCATTTCGAAATTTGGATTGATGCTTAGTATTAAAAAAAAAATCTCTAAAAATTCTTTAAATTGGGGAAGAAAAAAAAACGATATTCTTTTTCAATTTGTAATTGATTTTTTTTTTCATTCTTGATAAATTTTTTCTGTCCCAAAAATGCAAAGATACATAAGTATTAAATTCTTTGTTATCTTTAAAATCTATACATTTAGTATTATATTTCTGAAACTGAAGTAATGTTAGCTACTTAAAAAAAAAAAAAAAAAAAATAGGAAGAAAGGAGGAAAAAAAAGTAAAGTAAAGAAAGAAAGAAATTTTTTCAAATTAAAAGAGCTGTAGTGATTTGAAATGCATATTCAATCTATTATTCATTAAAAAAAATGAGTCGTTTTTTCTACCAGATAAGTTCTTTGTTTGATTATATCCAAAAGAAATATTGTAGTTGCTACCACAAAATTGAAGATTTCTATTAAATCTGCCCTTTTTCTTCTTTTTTTCTATTAATTATTCAATGCAGTTCCTCCTCCCCCTCTAAAAAATTCCTATCTTTAGTAAAATATGCTACTATTATCTTATTACACGAACTAAACTCCTAAATCCTTTAATAAATATTTGAAATTACGTAAAATATCTTTTAAATGTATAATAATATTTTAAATTGAAGTTTTAACAGTTCATCTTTAATACATCCAATATTTAAGAATTTGAACTACATAAATTGTGTCTTTTCTCTTTTAAATATAATTAAAAATTTCAAAAACACGTATACTAATTAAAAGTAACTGTTTTAATTTCTTGAAATATTGGAATAATTTCTTTTAAATTTAATAATCGCATCTATCAATTATTGCTTTTTTTAAATTATTGTATTTTATGCACTTATTTAAAAAAATTGAAAAGAGAAATCTTTCTTTAATTAGTGTATTTATTTTAATTATTATATATTATTATTTAATTAGTATAAAATTCTTCATAAAATCTTTCTGGGAGTACTTCAGTTTCGTGTTCTTTTCATAATAGTAAATAACTGCTCAAACTAGTAAATGCGAAATATGATAATAATATCATATGTAGAATTTTCTTTTACTTTCAATCCTATCTTGAAAGTATTTGCAAAATTCAGAAATCTCAAATTTATTGAGTTTTGCCTTCAAATCTAAACCTCAAAGATGCTTGATTATCTCTATTTACATTAAGACTACATTTATAATTTTATATTTATCAAGAAAAAAAAAGGAATATTACCGAATAATTAGAGAAAATTAAAGTTTAAAAAATGAAACAAAATAAAATACAAATTAAATAATGTATAAATAATACAAATAAAATGGGAAATAACTTTTTAAAAACTTATGTAAAAAAATATTTTACCTTGATTGCTTCTCATAAAAGCTGTACTTCAAGGTTAAAAAAATAAATCAATAACAATTAATCAAATTTATTTTTTTTAAATTTTTATAAAAAATAATTAAAATTATTTTAATTATTTCACTATACGTTTAATACTACAATAATAATTTTTTTCATTATACGTTTTTTTAAACAATATGTTTAGCTATATGTTCTAGATATTTAGTTTCCTTGAGCCAAATGTTAGCTTTAGAAATCGTAACTTACTTCCTTAATCTACTATTTCTTTTCCTACTCTATTCTTATAGCCCTAATGTCTTTTTTTTAAAAAGCGAAACGAGTGAGGTTGCCTGGTGGAATGTCTACTTTAGAATTAGAAGATATTTGAATTCCAAACTCACTTTTTTCAAATAATGTAGCGGGGCAAGAGGATAATTGATGTACTGGGCGCCAGTCTTACAAAAAAAAAATATTCTATTCGTCCATTAAAACAAAATATTATTATGTTCACACCATTTTTTTAAATGAAATATTAGGAAGGCGCGGAAAAACAATACCCTACCCCGGATGTCATGTATATTTACTTAACCATTGATAAAGACTGGGAGAGAAAAATTTATATTATGTCCTGAGGCGCATGTTATACCATCACTAAACCATTGCTTTCACCTAAGATTCACCAAGCATAGAGTTCAGATTCAGGCTACATTTGTTAATATCAATTGGTCTAATGAGTGCGGGCCTCAAATTCACATCTAGGTTCTCTCCTGAAGGGTTTGAAATGAATTAAAGTCGACGATCTTTAGATGTTGATCGGTGAAGTGTACTTCCACTGATTGGTCTAATTCACTCAGAGACTTGCTCCCTTCCCAAACATGGCATCTATAATTCAGGCTAACGATCGCGTATTCATCGTTCCCACCGCCACCTTTGTTGCGACTTCATGTTTACGTCGTCGGGCCTCCTGCCGCTTTTGTCCGTTACCTCAGCCGACAAACATGCTTTCATCTGCGTGAAATTCTGTCTATTACACAGACCTATTTAGCTTTTGTATATTATAGACGGTTCATTGAACAGGGAGATATTCAATGGATCGTACCTCCCCTCAAGTATTTTTTCACAAAGTGTGGTTGATATGGACGGATAATGGAGGCTCAGAAAAAGGAGTGGCAGTTTAGGATATGTTTCTCATATGGCCATATAACTCAGTTAATAAAGTACACAAAATATGAGTTTCCGGAAATAAAGTAAAGGTAAATTTTAAATGGAAAAACCTCACAAGAAGGGTTTTTTTATAACTCCCCCAGGAGTTTTCCTTTATCTCCTCTTCAAAAATACAAAATGCCACTAATGGAAAAGCCATCTCTATGACTACTGATCGGATCACACATCTGAGCTGTGTCATGTAGTATTCGAGTAATATCAAGGACGGATTTAGGTTTCTGGGGGCCTTGGAGATAAGTAATAGAAGGCCTTTTTAAATAATCACACTTTGGCTCGTCTATTTTGCTGTTTTAAAATATTTTCATATCTTTTTAATCTTCGTTTTTATTAATAAAATTTGGTTTTATAATTGCTTTTTAATTGGTTTTAATTAGTTTAATAACCGTTTATAAAAACAAAAGGTCCTTCCTGACGATACGTAATTTGTTTCTTCACTAAATAATATTTTCTTCCTGACATTTATCAGCCACGACATTTGAAAACTTGTGCATAGCATTCTTTTGTTTTTATTTTAAATTTCTCACTTTTTTTTTTTTACTTTCACCGTTTTATTTTTGATGGAAAGAACTAAAAGTAAAGTATAAAAATTTCTTTGGGTAATTATTAATTATTAAATTTTTATAATTATTATGATTTGTTGATAATGATTATAATAACATAAGTTGCAGAAGATGAAAGGAAAAAATAAATAATGGAATTATGACATTCAAAAATATTATTTTACAAACGTGAACCATTTTTCTTAAAAATTGAATTTATTCTTAATCTAAATTTGTTTCTTATAGATTAGAGGAATCACTTGAAAGAATTATTTCTGTTTTCTAAATTTTTTGTATGGATTCCTTATTTTAACATGTTGGATTCCTTTTTTTAACATGTGATTACAACACAACATTACAAATTATTGGAGTTAAATAGTATGGAAAATAATTAAATTATGCAAGCTATCATGTGAAAAAGCCAGAGTTAAGGTACCATTATCAATGATAAAATTAGTCATAAGTTGCTTAGGATATCAATGGCGGGCTTTATCTGCATTGGAAAAAAAGTGTTTTAGGGTTGTTTTTTTTAAATTATCTTAACTTTTTAGTAATTTATATTAAATATTGCACAACACAAATGTTATTTCATACACGTTAATAAATTAAAATAATGTTTTTTTTCTCTAAATTATAGGGATACTATTTTAATGGAAAGTTTTTAATTTAAATCCAGAAAATGAAAAACTGAAATAAGGAAATATTTGCTATAGTTCAAATGTTAGATAACTTTTCGACAGTTTAAAGATCACTCTTCCCTTAAATCGATATATGGAAGTAAAAAACAATATTTCATTTCAAGAATATATTTTTTAAATAATAAACATTTTTAACCCTTTATTCACCGAATTATTTTACTACCGATTTCTCAAAAAAAAAAAAAAAAAAAAAATTTTTTTTGAACGAATGATTAAATTTTGGTACAGAATAAACCAGGGAGAAGAAAAACCTTTTTTAATTAATGAAATGATTAAATTATTAATAAAAGTTTTTTAATGTTATTTTTAGTTGATACCTACTGCTTTCTATTGGAAATACATTCTTCGTGTTCTTTCAAATACTATTAGAACAAATAATCGTATTGTGAAGATATCAACCGGATTTAAATAGTACTCTAAAGTACCGTCGTAAATAATGGGCTAAAAACAGTTTAAAAAAAAACTAATTGTAATTAGTGTGAGGAAGCCATCACTTCGAAATTAGAATTTATATACATAAAGAAATTTTTAAAAATTCATACCGCAACTCTATGGCGAAAGTAACGGCGTCGTTCAGAGGCAGAAGGGATCGTTTTCAATTCCCTCGAAGGAACTAATCAGACGATATTTTCTCGCCGTAGGCTGCCGCGAGAAAGAGATTCGTTGACGTCGGTGAAGCAATTGGGGCTTCTTTCCCAAAATTGACAAGAAGAAACCATTCAATTGAAAAAAAAAAAAAAAAAAAAAAAAAAGAGGAAAGGAGGACGTTTTTGTCTAATAGATGATGAGGGTTCTCCCCCCCCCTAAAAAAATACACTAGTATTTTAAAGTAACTAACTTTTTATTTTTAAAGTAACCAACTTTTTATTTTTAAAGTAACTACACTAGTATAGTAAAACGTATTTTTCTTTTAAACATTCTGTCATCGTTCCTACATGGAAAGAGTAGATTTGTTTATTTTTTTATCATTGATTCTCGCCAAAGAAGAAACGCCAAACAGAATTCTTGTTCAAACAAATTCTTAGGAATAAGAATTACAATGATTCTTCAGTTTAAATTCTCGCTAGAGAAGTAAAAAAAAAAAAAAAAAAAAAAAAAAGATCTTTCAAGGTTGATTTATCTCTGAGTTTTGTGAAATTTAAAAAATTCTTCTCAAAGAAAGAAGAAATTTGATCATTGAACTTTTGGGGGAAAAATCGTAGATGTAGGTAAATAAAAACGAATTTTAGCAAAGTTTGAAAGTCATCAACCAGTTCAGTGACGGAAAGATTTTCGAATTCTATAAAACTGCAGTCTCTTTTGGAGATGTCTCTTTAACCGTATATCTTGTTAATAAGTTAATATTCTAGATTTAAATTATTCTTTCACTGTTTTTTAATAAATAAGATTACCTGTAAATAAATATTCAGAAGAATAAATTTTTACCCAAATTCAATTAAAATTGTTTAGACACAAATCGTAGTTAATTTGCACATGACTTACATTAGCTATTTCAAAACGCAGAAATTTAAAATAATTCTTGATTTTGAAATTTTTGGAATTTTGTATCAGAAAATTTTAACTGGGTATGCTTTCACACGAAAATCTGTAGTACATAATTTATCAAAGGGAGCTTAATTTACCAGTTCAATACTTTTTTTCATCGAAATTAGTCCCATTAATTAGGAATTAGTCCCATTAAATCTACAGAAATAATTTAGTAGCTGAATGCCACAATCATTGCCAAGACAAATGATGAAAATAGACCACATATAAAACCTTTGCTTTTTATGTTAAATAATGATTATAAAAAATTTTTACTGTACTTAATACATTAAAAATATGAAAATTTTACTTTGAAATAAAATGAAGACAGCGGTATTGTTATGCTGTCATTTTATTTAATAAAATATAATATTATACAAAATGAGAAATTATATAATTATCAAACTAATAATTTAGGCCTCTTTTTTGTACAAAAATAATCATTAAAAGGAATCTATGAAGAGAAACAATTAGGTTAAGATTGCAGATTGCTAATCTTTAAATTAATGTTTTAACTTTTTGACCGGATTTTTAAAAATATCTTTCTCTTTATTTTCTACACAGTTAAAGAGAATATGTACGGTATAAGACAAATTTATTCGATTTTTTTTAAAATAAAAAACACCAAAGGAAGGGACATAATTGTCAGTTAAATCCAAAGAAACTAGTTTAACTATTTAAACTAGTTTTAATAAGATTAGTAGGTTATATATTCTCCATTAGTAGTCAAAATGTTAAAAATGATATATCACACCATTTCATGAAAATATAGCATCCATGCTTGGGGTTTCCTCTTATTATTCATTAATACAAAAAATAAATAAAAATTAATTTATAAAGTGAAACAGTTATATTAAATTTTCAAATTGTAAATCTATAGCTTGATGTTTTAACATTTTGAAGCGGATTTTTTAAAAATATTTCTCTTTTCATTTTCTGCGCAATTTAAGAGAATAGGCTCTGAATAAAACAAATTTTTTCGAATTTTTTTCTCCAATTGATTTTTAAACCAGAGGATGAAATATAATAATCAAATACCCCCCCCCCAATCCTTACAAAAAACTAGTTTTATCAAGAAATATTTAAATTAATTAAAAAAAAGGTTAATGGGATATACATGCTTCATAAGTAATCATTGAATTAAAGCCGAAATATCACATCATTTCAAGAAATGTAACATCCATACTTAGAATTTTCCTTTTTCTATTTATTCCTTTTCAAGATTTTTCCATTAGTAATTCATCTATCCTCATAATTCCTTTTAAAAACGCTAACTACTCTTAGATGATTTGAAGCTCAAGAAAAAAAATACCATGGACTTTGGCATTTGTATTTATTCTACTAAACAAATGAGTTAAAAAGAAAATATGTATTAAAAACTGTTGAAATACAATATTTTTTGATTAATGAAAACAATTATAATTCAGTGAAGTAACAAATTGATGTTCAGATTTTAGTAATCCAAAATATAGGAAAAAAATTATTACTTGTTTCGAAATATTTATATTATTTATATGAGAAGAAACGTCATTTCCTCTTGCTTTTCTTAATACGTTGTTATCTCGGTTCAATGAAAGCCAATTTATCTCTTATAAAAAACAAGGTGGCAATTATCTAAATAGAACCACATTTTATTAAAAAGCATGGCAAATTTCACTAAATTTCGCTTTTGTATATAACGTTTTAATTTTGTTATCATTTTTAAAACTTGTTTATATCATTCGTATAACTGACTGTAAAAATATTATTGAATCCCAGTTTTATAATTTGTACACATATATATCTTACGGAAAAGTTACAAATCTTTTATGACTGGTCATAACAATCAAGTTAAAAATGAAATATGTAATTTTATTTAGAGTTTAAATAATTACATTCATTCACATTTCGAGGGCTTCATATATCTGAAGAATATAAACAATACCAAAATATTGAAAAACTTCTTTCGTTTAAGATCAATGAGAAGGGGCATTTTAAAAAATCCAGCTAATTAAAGACTTTAGGAACTTGTTACTTGATTAAAGTTTCTCTAGATAAAAAAATAAATAATCTACAGGATAAATAATCTTCATAAAATAGAAGTAAATAATCTACGGCATCGATGTTTTTTTTTTTTTTTTTTTTTTTTTTTTTGAGTTTCAAATTTTGATAGATATATAACTTATAATATTTTAGAAGACGGTAAACTGTTCTTTCCATTTTACTATTATGCATTGTCCTTTTCTTTAAAATTCATAAAAAGCCTATATCTAGTCTTTTAATAATATAATCTAAAAAAACAAATGTAAAATTTGGCATTTTTCTTCCTATTAAAAGTTTTTAAAATATAAATTTTAATCTTTTACAGATTTTTTCCAATATTAAATAAAATATATCGCTTGCTTTCCTAAATTCAATTTTTGTAAGTAACGATTTTTTTTAAAGGCAGAATAATGATCAGAATGACAGAACAAAAACGAAAAAAAAAACAAAAACAAATCTGCAACTTTAATGATGACAACAACTTTAGTATTATTCTAGAATTTATATGTTTTCCTAACATTGTTCGTGATATGTTTATATTCGCTCAGAATTCTTACGATGGTTAGAAAATACGCTTAAAAATAAAGATATTTAAGCTAAAAAAAAATGGTATCATTAAAAATTAAAATGTTTTAAAAAATCGCTCGGAGTGCTCATTTTTACCTTTCAAAGTATATATGGCCGGGTTAAGTAGCTCTAGATCAAATGGTTTGGCCTGTACAACGCAAACACGAACAAACACTAATTTATCTTTATTATAAGAAAAGATAAAGATAATCATGACTGTATGGTGCATTTGTTAACAATACTATTTAACACTTTAACTCTGACTGCCAATTTGGCACAGTTGCCTTGCAATTCGGCGACAATCAATAGATGATTCATGTTTTAAAATTTAATATTATGTACGGTGGTCGCCAATAGATGTACAGATATCCACCAATAATTTTATATACTTTGAAATTAATTTTCTTATGCCAATTGTTTCTTTGTGTGTGTGTGTGTGTGTGTGTGTGTGTGTTTGACATCGTAGATGTGTATAATTTTAATTCCTAGTTAAAAGGTTAAACAGATGCTTGGTTTTTATAAATACTATGACGATTAAGTGATTAGAATAATATCTATGAGAATCTGAATAAAATGTTAATATTGCTTGAATATTTTAAAAATTATATTGGTGTGAATTAGTATTTTTAAAAATGTATTTGGCAATTAGGCTAATAACATATTTTTAATTTACTTGCTGCTATCTCCTTTAACACAAGGGCCATAAGCTACTGTCTAATCAAATATCCGCTACTGTAAAAAAAAAAAAAAAGCAACGAGACACAGTTGAACTGCCAAATCATTGTTAATTTCAATATAAAACTTACTAAGGATTTCATTCTTATTTGAAGCCAATACAAAATATATTTAAGTAAATTTTTCTTCAGAAAAATATAATGCACATATTCCATTTTCTCATTTTTTTTTTATTAATAAATAAAATCTTTGAAGAAATAAGCGTTTTTGTAATACACATGCTGTTACCTAAAAATTAGTAACTATTGCATTTGGAGATAATAAATATATGACCGTCTGTTTGTCTGTACTTTCAGAAATATGTAGACGTTATAACTTGAAAACGCAATGACTTAAATATGTCAAATTTATTTTGGGAATTTATGACTACAAATGTAGTTTTGTGTTAAATTTTTGTTTCAATCAGATGGTAAAAACGTATCTAAAACACAAATTCGATTTTCAGATGCTATTAACCACTTGCCAGAGAGTAATTGCCAAGGATGGCACTATAGATTTAGTAAAAATGCTAAATTCACGCCAAAAGTAAATATTGTAAGTTGATGTCCTGCAAGGCTTCTTTGGGATAACACTTTTATTAAAGAGTATGCAAGTAAGTTTGAGGAAGACCACTCAAGCTGGTTTCTAGCTATAGCTGAATTTAAATAAAGTATTGATACTGAATTTAATCAAGTTCACTATGGAAATGGAAAATTTTATTAAATTATTACTTTCACACTTACACATGTTTGGTTATCGCTGAGAAAATAAATGGTTTCATATAAGGAAATTAGATCATAAGTTTTCTGTATTTTAATCTTTAAACCGTTTTTCTCAGTTTTTTTTTTTTTTTTTTTTTGCAGAAATCTTGTTTACTACAAAACGCTAAAAGTCAGACACATTTTATTCAAATTACTTGGAAAAGTTTTTCTGTAAACTCACAAGTATCAATTTGACAGAAATATTGCTGAATTCTTGGATATTCTTGACAAAAAGTTTAAAACTAATTAACGTGAAAAATTCGGATATCTTCCAAAAAAAAAAAAAAAACATAAATTTTTGAGAAAGTATTATTTTTCCTCTTAAACTAATTTAGATATACAAAATCGAATACCCAATTCTGCAAAGTTCAAAATGAAGATTCTTTTTTTACAAAATTTAATGAGAAAATGTTGATATTGAATAAGAAGAAACCTTTTAAAAAACAAGTAATTTTTTTAAATTTTAAATTTTTTAATGAAAAAAATATTTAAAAAAATTTAAATTTCGACACAGTTTACAGAGAACCACAATAAAAAAAAAGCAAATTTTGCTGAAAATACAGAAATTTTTTTAGGTAAATTTTTTTCCGTCCTCTTATTTGCAGTTGCAATAAACATAATATCATGTATATTGTACAGCATGAATACATGTGCCATAAAACTAAAAATAAGCAAACATGAATTGAAGACTTAATTCTTTGAAACGTTTTTAAAATGTATTTCAATGTTCATAAAGATCGAATTACCAAAAAAACAAAGCAGACAACTGCATAGGGGGCCTGCAATTTCGGCCCACCGAAGTTATGATTGCCCTGTGATATTTTTAAGGTAATTTAATTTTTGTGATTTCGTTTAATTTAGAATGGTAAATCATTTTTAATTTTTTTCAAGTCGAAGCCAAGCATCGTTTGAATTTTAAACACTTATTGAAACAATATTTTGAAATTAATTTTTGCAATTTTTTATGTTATGTCGTTTTATAATTCGTAAGAAAATATCATTATTTGTAATTAAAAAAAGTCTGATCTAAAATGGCGCTTTTGTCAGAATAGCTTTATAATTTTTTATACCGGAAATCTTGACGTCAACTTCCTAGAAATCCACCCCCCCCCCTCCACAGAAAATAAAAAAAAAAACACCATAGGTAGGGCTGACGTCAATGCGCAACAGTGGAGCATTAATCTTTTGGTTGCTGGAGATGAAACTTGTTGAATCTGCGCACGGGGGACATGTTGAATCTGGGGAATGATTCGGATTGGACCGAAGACGGAAATTATCTATGTTTCATTCAATATGTCTGAACTAGAGCGATAAATTATGTTAAGTTTGTCTTTGTTAATCAGTATTCTATGGTAAAAGAAGACATGCGTTGCGCCACCTTTTTAATCTAAACTCCCTCTCTCAGTTGCTCAGTTGGGAGTAAATTGAATTGCTGAATCATTCGAAATTCGGCAGTCGTCTAATCAGACAGAATTTCAAGTGAAAGTGGAGTGCGTGAAGAACGACGATCCTTTAAGATCTCCATCCACTTTAGATAATTTTTAACAGCTTTATAGGTAAGTACATTTTTGCTCTAATGTTTCATTGTTTTTTTCTTTTTTTCTATACAATGAAATTCGTTTAATCAAAATTTTTAAATTCGAATTCGATTTTCTATTAGTATAATGTTAAATATTGATTCAGAATTAATACTTGCTCGAAACTAAACCATAATCCGCGCCAAACTGAAATGTTAATGTGATATCATATTGATGCCAGTATTCGTCATCAAAAAAGCTGTTGTGGAATTGATTATAAAAATAAAACAAATGAAATTTGATACCTATCGTTAGGATTTAATAATTTTTGTCAAAGTTTTAATTGTTCCGAGATTTTTTTTTATACAGCTGTTTATTCAATATGCTACAGACAGTCTGTTTATTGAAGTTGCTTATTTATTTATAGAAACTATATTTAAAATTTATTTTTTTAGTTATAATTGCTAGTACTTTTTAAAATTACTTATTGTTTATTAAGTATGTTATTGTTACCGAGGTTACATGTCTATTGTTACCTGTCTATTAAATATTTAAAATAAATGAATAATTACATTAGCAGTAATTAATAATTAACTGTTTTAAATAAATAAATTATAAATTTAATTAAATAAATGAAAACTGACATTATTTGAACAAAAATTGCCCAATTTTATAAAATCAGTTCTACTTAAAATGAAATTTTAATTAAATAGAATAATTATTGGATAGATAATTATTATATTAGAATTGTATGGAGATAAAGAAGAAATATTTGATTTTCCAGGCTATTAAAAAATGTTGATGAAAAGGAGTTAAACGATTATAAAAGAATAAACAGTTGTTACTTGTCCTTTTTTTTTCTTTCTTCTTTCTTTATGTTTTTTTGTTGCTTACCTCTTTTAATAACTGTGTTGGAAAAATTTTATATAGTGTTTTATAATCTTAAATGCTTTAAAATCCACTGTATTTGTAAGCAAAGCTTTCCGTGAATTCATTTTAAATTAATTTTGATGTTCTTGTAACCATTACTTTTTTTTGACAATTTTGTTTTTAGTTGTAATTGTCAACTTTATTTCTTAATTCTCTCAATATCAATTTTTCGTGTAGTTTTTAAAATCATTTTTGATTAAAGTTTCATATTAAGATAATTAATATATATATAGCTTGATGCAGTATAGATATAAGCTGACTGAGAAAGTGTTTATGTCTGTGTTTGTGTGCTGGTGTTTTAAGGCTAATCATTTTATTTAGAGTTACTGAATTTGGCATATATATATATATATATATATATATATATATATATATATATATATATGGTTTAAAATATGCACCTCGGTGCTATTTTTTAAAAATTTTTTTAATTAATTAAAAATGTTGGTGTTTTTCAGCTTTATTACAACACAAAGATGATTTTTATATCATTTTAAAATTATTTGTTCAATGACACTTATTTCTTGCCATATAATTTTATTCTTATTTTTAATCAATTTAAGAAAAATATTTCATGCCGATTTTACAATATATTTGTTAGCTATTGTGAAACTTAAACCACTTTCAGTAGTTCTACTAGTGTTTTATCTTATTTCCCCCCAAAGTTTATGATGTAGATATGATATTATGGTGATTTATTTTCCTGTAATAGGTAGACTTTTTTTATAATATGTTTTTGATATACTTGAAATTTGTTGTACTTATAATCAAAGTTTAACTCATAAGTAAGAAATTTTTTAAAGGTATGTTCCTTTTTAAACACTGCTAGACTTTAATATGGTATAATTGCATGTATGAAAATCTATTAATTTTATAGTCGTATGAAAAGTGCTTTCTTATTTTAGTACATTTATTATTATTATTATTTTGTTGAATCAGAAGATTTTTTTTATTCAATAATTTGTTGAATTCTTATACGAAATATGAGAAATATTCTGTAGCATACATAAAACTTTAATGCTGGACAATTCTACTTTTTATTCTTATATTTTTACTTAAAGTAAAGAGATTGTGTGTGTTTGCGCTCTACCGATCAGATCGCTTAATCCATAACTGTCAAACTTAGCATACAAATATTTTGAAGGTGGGAATTTCCCCATCGGTGCTATTTTTTTAAAAATTAATTAGAATTTTAACTAAAAATTAAATAAAATTTTGATGCAACTTTAAAAAATATTGCAGTAAGTACTAGAATAATTTTCACATCACCTTAAAATTCAAAAAGATTATCATTTTAGTTCTACTAATGTTTTTACTGCCTAAATATTTTTTCTTAATTTCATCAATTATTTAAAAAAATGTTTTAAGCATATTTTCAACAAAAATCTTACGAATTCTGAATGAATATTAAACTTACTATGAACCATAACACACACACACACACACACACACACGACTTCTGGCAAAAGATCAAAATCATTGTAAAAGTTGCAGACATATTTTCGTTCGTTTTTATTTTGCAATTGGAACTACTAGCCAGCTCTTAAATTGACAAACCTGGTTTCAGGAAAGCAAGTAAAACATTTACCTAAATCTGGGAGGAATCTATTAAAGATTTAAATCTATAAAATATTATTTATATAAAGAAAAGTGCCTAATTTCATACTGTTTTAGGTTAAAACTTAAATTATATTGTTAAAGTGTATCCATTTTTTTACGAATTTTATGGGATTTTTTTTACGAATTTACTGACAAAAAATAAAGAAAATGTATAATAAGAGTAATCGAACAAACTTTCAAGCCTGAGCACGACCTCCGTAATACAAGGCCTCACAACTAGTTTGTGACGTCACACAATTAGGATGATTGCCTGCCGTGAGCAGAATCCTGCTTTCTTCCTTGATGTGTAGGTATATTTTAAATTCACTTAAAAATAACTTACTATTCCTAATAGTAAGACATGAATCTTGCATAAAATTCAAGATTTATTTTTTCCCGTGTGAATAAAAGAAACGGCATGATAGAATATCTTAAAAGTCCTCTATAGCGTATTGACCATTTAATTATTTTATTAAAAGCTGTTAAAAATCGTTTTATTTTTTCCTTGAAAATATTTTTTAAAGCTTGAAATTAAATTAATCATTAAGACTTTTTAAAGCTTTTGATGATTTTTTTTATTGTAGTGACAGGTAATACATGTATTTTATAAACTAACATATAATTGTTTACTTCTCAAATTACTTATGAACTTTCAAATAAAACATTAATGTATTTAATATCAGATTTAAATTTTACACCAACTAATTCTGTTGATAAAAAAGAATTACTTTCACACCTTGTTTTTTCACATTAAGAATTGTTTTCATTCAATATATTAGTAATTCATACAATTTAATAAACTAGCTTTTATTACATCTGATTTCACATTTCAATGCACTTATACTTAATCTGAAGTAACAGTAAAGGATAACACAAATAAAAAATCACACACTATTTGATTCATAACATTTTATTTTCAGAGACAATAACAAAATACATTTTGTTTCTTAACTTTATTATAAATTTCACACAGACAAATGAAAATAATTATAATATTAAATAAAGTTAAAATACAAATTTATAAATAAAAGTTAATAACAATATTAAAAGAAACAATTGTGATAAAAGTCAATTAACAATTTATACTGATATTACTTGTTATGCCTAAACTTCTGACCTCATGATCTGCAACATATGCATGGGCTTCTAATTTGGAAGCCCATGCATATATTATTAATAAAGAATGACTTACCTTAGGAGCTTGAGAAGTGTCTAGACAAATAAAAATTATTTCGTTTGCTTTTTGAATTACACTCCATATATTTGATTGAAAGTTTTTAAATTTTAAAATTAAATCAGAAAAAGTGTTGATTTTTTCTAACTCCTCTTTTTTTGCTATGTCCTGGAGACTGCTATTTAAAGCTGCTTTTAAGTTTTCCATATCCTTATGTGTTGCCCTATCCATTGGAGTTTCTCTTCTTGCTTTTGATTCCGAGGAAAAATATGAGGGTAAATTAGGGAAAATTGAAGGTACAGCACCAGGTACAAGCCTAGAAAAAAAAAAGTGGAATTCATTAGATAAAAAAAAATTAGTAATTTTATAATGCATAAACAGAAAGCTAATGTATATTGGACAGTATTAAATAAAATCATACTATTAAAATCAACAGAAACATTTATTCATCCAAAATAAATAGTTTAATATTGTGTTGGAATATCTAAAATAATTATTTATTATTACTACCATTCAAGTAATACAATATTCTACATGAATTAATCAATTGATTTTACAAGGTATGAAAAATTGATTTAAAAACAGTTAACATTTCATTACTTTTTTTAAAAAGTTTAAGATATTTTGTATAAGTTGCATTCATTTATAATTAAAGATTGTGTATAACTAATGATATTTAAAAATAATAAATATTAATTGTTTTATATATAATCTGATGATTTATAGATAAACAAAAACTACATTTTCTAAACCTATATGAGCATGCAATTCATATTGTTTTACAACTATAACTTTTTTACATAATATTTTAGAACAAAATATAAATTTAATTGGCTACAATCTATAGTCATGATATATATAATAAAAAATTAAGTTTTATTATTCATTAGATGATTTTAAACTTTTTTTATAAGAGTATAATAACAGTAAATCACTTAAGTACTTTGTAAGATTTTGGTGATAATTATTACATATTTCTAAAAAAAACTTACCTTTTATACTCCATTGGTACTTGAATAAGTTGTCCTGTACTGGTATTAAACGCTTCTCTAACAGTTAAAAACTGATGCCATCAAAAACATAACTTGTAAAAAAACCAAGTCTTGCAACTCAGCTCTTCTATCGTAAAAAGTTGTGAGATCCATGTAATACCAAGTCGGTCTATTTATTCAGTCCCTACTTAAGGGTCCTTCTGTCTTAAGTTATTACGTAATTAGCTAACCTAACAACATCTTATGGCGACCATATCAATATTAAAAATCTTTTGTGGTTTAAATAAATAGATTGACTTGGTCATCGCATGAAAACACAATGTATCTTTACATTAAATTAGATTACATTAACATATTATATTAAATTAGATTGTTTAGTGCGATTGCCAAGTCAATCTATTTATTTAAACCATAAAAGATTTTTAATATTGATATGGTCGCCATAAGATGTTGTTAGGTTAGCTAATTACGTAATAACTTAAGACAGAAGGACCCTTAAGTAGGGACTGAATAAATAGACCGACTTGGTATTACATGGATCTCACAACTTTTTACGATAGAAGAGCTGAGTTGCGAGACTTGGTTTTTTTACAAGTTATGTTTTTGATGGCATCTCATTTCTTTTTGTAGATAGTCCTTTTCTTATTTTTGTATGTAGTCTTCCCCTTTTTCTTTTCCGGTACTACTTCTTGAGATTCAGCCACAGTTTTTCTCAAAGCCCAGTCTCTGTCTCTATGGGTTTTTCTCGTAAGCTTTGATGTTACAATTTTTGACAAGTCTGGACGGTAAATGCTTCTTAGTCTGTTGTATTCACAAATTGAGGATTCTTGCGCTTTAATACTTGCAAAGTCGACATTTATTAGATGTAAGCCGTCCAGACTTGTAACTCTCGGAAGTGCCACGTAAGCTTGACCGGATGTGAACGCTGCAGAAGCAATATCCATCAGTGCATTATTTAGACTCAGACCGTGACTTTTGTGTATAGTTATAGCATAGGCTATACATATGGGAAACGGTTCGCGATGAACATAAGGTCTATTAATAATTTCAAATTTAGTTTTGACCGGACTAAGCTCGTAAACATGTTCTTTATTAAATGCAATGTATATTTTCTTAATTATTTTTTGTATTTTCCTGATCAACCTTTACTCTTTGCACTATACCGATAGAATCATTAACTAAACCAAGACTCACGTCAATATTTCGCCTTAACATGACTTTTGCTCCTATTTTTATAATTATTTTCTCTTCCAGGCCTGCAGTCATAGAAGCATTGTCTTCATATTTTTTTATGCATTCACGAGCTCTTTTTGTTAGGTATCTGGGGAAATTTATGCTATCTACAGCTGTAAGTTTTATTTTGGGATGTAGAAGAGATTTAAGCATTGCAGTATTTAATTGTTGACACATGTTTTTTGTAGATAATAAGCAAACGATATCATTAGGAAGTTTCGAGAGGGGTTCAATTATTTCAATTAATCTGTTTTCATTTGAATTGGATTTGAGAGTTATTAATCTAGTCGAGAGTAAGTCGCGGTCTTTTTGTGTAGTCACACCTAATCTTATTCTATTTAGCATTTCAACAAAGTCAAAATCATTGAGCTGTCGCATGTTAATTGTAAGTTCATCGTATATGAACAGTTCAGTCCACAGATTCGGTACACTGAGGGAACCTAATAACTTGTTAGTTTCAGCAGTTGAGAGTTTTTCAAAATGTGACTTTTCTCTTACCGGCGGACGCTGTAAGAGATCTCCGAAAACTACAAGATGTTTTTTTCCAAACTACCCATTCTGATCGTCTCTTGTGTCGAATATTTCAGATAAGCGTAAGTAAATATATGTTAAACATTGGATATCATCGACACTTCGTCTATTATAAACAGCACTACTTCTTTCAAATCTGATCTCAGAAGGAGCACTTCATCAGAAAGTTGTTTGTACTTCGGTATTTGCTTGTGTTTTACAGGCAGTTGCAATAGTCTATGTATAGTCAATCTATTCTATGTATAGTCAGCTATTCCTGTTGGAGTACTAACTGCCACTTTTTTTGTTTAAATAAGTCTTAACCCAAATTTTCAGAGTTTTTATTAAAAAGCTCTTTCCAGTTCCACCAGTTCCACTCACAAAACAGCGTAAAACGTCAGCGTTATTATCGGTTGTGTCCATTTTATTTGTGATCATATCGAAGACTCTTTTTTGATTTTCTGAAGTCACCCATTGCGTTTGCAGCTTCCACAGCTTCAAATTGAATTATTTCAAATTAGATATTATTAGAAACCTGTAATTTTGAGATTTAATTAATTTTTCCCAGCGAGAATAGTGTCATCATATGAAAGACCGTTTCATAGTAATCTGTATTGGATGCTGCCGGATGCCGAGCCAGTGATACGAGAGCTTGGTGACAAACTTGGCGACCATTTAGCGACTTGGTGACGAATTTGCCGACAAAATGGATAATGCTCGAAACTTCGAAAAATTTATCGATCCGTCCATTATTACATGGATATTTTAGTTTTTCCTTGATTTATACACTAAACACTAATTGTATTCTAAATTTGAAGCTTCTATGTCTGCTAGAAGTGCCTTAGAGTTTTGATGATCTGTCAGTCAGTCAGTCAGTCAGTGACAAAATTCACAAACTTTGACTAGTTATAATTCTTAAACTACTGGTTCAAATTTAATGAAATTTGAAATATACCGTGTTTATATAATGCCTGCTTGGTTACTGAAAATACAGGCTTCTAGTTTTATCCACAACGAAGTTATAAGGGGTTGAAAATGGCCTGAACTGCTTCGAGAAAAGGATAGTACGGCCGTGCCGCTTGTTTTTGCTCGACTTGGCGGGGGCACTGCCGTGCCCCCAGATTTTCTGGAAAATGTTTAGCACAGACCTACATATATGAAACAAATATTAGGCTTAAGTCAAATTTTAAAAAAATATATATGAAGTATAATTAAAAAGATACAGAAACAAAAAATTTTAAATATTAAGAACAAATTAAAAAAAAGACTATGAGAAGTAACAATAAAACAAAGAAATTTTTTATTTAGCTCAAGCAAACAATATCAAAGTAATTGGAAGCATAAGCAACTAAATGTAGAGAAAACAAAATGACAGAAATGGAAGTTATACATAATTTTAAATGTTTCACAGTTCAAGAGAATTAATTAACTAAAAATTGTACAAAAAAGAATCAAACTTACCTTAGTATATTTAGTTGGCACGAAATTGTCCCGCTTTATTGCAGAGATACATGCTCTTCTAGTGTTTTCATCTCTTGGAAACGAAAATACTGAAATATTGGGGCTATTTTTCGTGTAATTACTTTTACAATTAGGAACACAGCACGCACTAGGCATCTTTATTACAATAAATTAAAATTAATATGAAAAAAAGATTAGAAAACTTTTAAATAAAACCAGTAACGCATTACCCGCACTTCGCTACGCCAACATCTACCGTGACTAACCGCACTCTTTTACACCAGCTGCCTTTAGAATTTTCCTGAAAATTCATCCTAACTCGTGACGTCACGGGCTGAACGCGTTGGGAGTTGTGAGGCCTTGTATTACGAAGGTCGTGGCCTGAGTCGTGTATCTGTCAAAATGAAATACTTTATCTTGCCGAAGAAGCCATTTAGATCAAGTTACATAAAATGTTTGATTAAAAATATTAGTTAACATTAATTCCCGGTATCTAGTTAATCACCAAAGGCGGCTATTTTTACTTATAATTAAGATAAATATGTGTTTATTTGTGTATCTGTTGGTGCTCTACAGGTCAAACTTTTTGACGATTTACCAAATACATAAATACTTTGACTACATTGACATATATATACTTCGGAAGATTGGAAATGTGCAATTCGGAAAATTTTTTTTGAAATTTTAATTAAAAAATAAATTAAACTTTGGCTTTTTTTCCGCAATAACTTATGGAAGTATAGCAGCAAGAAAATTTATTTTTACATCATCTTAAAATTCAGAAAATTATCTTCTCAATAATACCAATTTTTTGAACATATAAACTTTCTATTTTTTTAATGTATGTCTTTGTAAAAATGTACATTATAACATGATGAGTTAATAAGAACTTATGAGTTAAACTAAAAGTTTTTGAGGCATTTGAATCGAAACGTTTTATATTATACATATTAAACGTTAATTTTTGATTATGGATTCAGAGGCATAATTTGTTTTTGAAATCAGGGCCGGTATAAAAAGTGCAGGGGCATAGGAGGCATGACCCCCCCCCCCCCAAAAAAAAAACTGAGACAATATTTTGTAGTCTGGAAGAAAGGTTACCGTAAGGTCGTTCACATTTGAGTGAGGTTGATTGAGCTACATATTTAATTGTTAAATTTTTTGAAAAATTCTTTGATCGAGACCCATTAGGTAAAAAAATTAAACAAATTGGTATATATTTATAATCCACCATTTTGTAGCCTTACATACCCAATCTTCTATAAAAGAATCGAAAAAAAAAATTCATTGATAAATAGCCAATTCTTCATCGGGGACTCTCGTGTGAAGTCACTGTTATGAACACAAGGAGTAATACATTCTATACAATCGAGTCAAGACAGCGTCTCCATAAAAAAGTACTGTATATTATATATTATCAAAGAAGTTGCAATATACTTTATATATTATATGCATTCTAATATAGAGAATATTATGTAGTCGGAACTTGGAGTAATTTTAATGTTGTTGGTTAGAGCCATGGAAACTTTAAACAACGATCTGCATAAATATTTCCTACAAAATTAATTATTATAGACTGAAAATATCAGCTCTAATTTTATATTTAAAATAAAGTCATGTGACTTATAATGGCGCATTTAAGTCTCAAGTGACTTATTCATGGCTGATTTGATGCCTTTTATTAAACCCCAAACCACTCGAGAAAATTTCCATATCCAAGACTATTTTCTTGAGCATGACTTTCTTCTCTTTCAAATGTTAGAAATTGTTGCAGTTTATGTTATTTCTTTTCTTTTTTCAACTTGACAGTTCTTAACCAAAGGTCAATTCTAGAAGTAGAATAAAAAAAATAAAATTAAAAAAACTGATGACATATATCGAAGTGCTAATATGACGCAGCCTTATTCACGGAAAAATTTCTGTTTAAAAAATAAATGAGAAAAGGAAATAAAAGAAATGAATAAAAAAAAAGAAACTAAATGAAATTAAAGAGAAGATAAGTTCTAACGGAAACAAAAATGATAAGTTCTAACAGAGAATAAAAATGATTAAAAAAAAATGTATCCTTAAATCAACAATATCTTTTAGAAGCATCGAACTTGGGAAAACTTGAGAGTAAAAAAAGAATCGTTCGCATCGTTTTCGATTTCTGGGGTTCGTAATGCGATTTTTCTTTTTCAATAGCTGTTCTTTCTGCTGTTGAAGGTACTCTAATTTTTTTTCCCACTCGTGGGTGATTTTGCATTGATTTCGCAGCTGTGAATAAAACAATTTGAATAGCGAAAATATGATAGCAGCTTATTTTAGATAGTTAGCTCGTGAAGATTGCAAGAAATTGAAATTAAACCTTTATTTTTAACTTGGTTTAAAAGACTCCCATTAGAAAACTTTCTTTTTAACTTTAAAATTTGATACGAAAAAGAATTTACTCGTGTTATTTTAAAAGAAACATCATTCTGTTCATGGTGTGCATTTCTGTTTTTCATTTTACTTAATCTTTGAGCCTTAATTTGAAATGAGAAAATAAAAAATTGTAATTAATCTGATAATTTGCTTGTTGAATTGAAACATATTTATAAAAAAAAAACATAAAAACAGAATAATTTGGTTTTGAAACTTTACATACTCTACCGATCATATTTTATAATTTCTGTAAGGCCTTAAAGTAAATTAAAAAAATGTCTAAAGTATTATTAATAATATTTTAATAATAATGTCAAAAGTATTATATATAAATAATAATGTCTAAAGTGTAATAATATCTAAAGTATTATTTAAAGAATGAGATCAATGTAAGCAAAAAAACCCAAACTTAAGGCTCATTTATAGAGTGATATTATATTTTTATATACCAGTCATTATCATTATCTAGATGTCATTATATCCAGTTTTATTTTTTAAAAAATAAGCAATTTTTAAAAATTAAAGACGGTTTATAAAAAAATTGCAAATTTATTTCTGAACTTAATCTGTAATTATAATCGCCAGGTTATAAAAAAAGAATTCAAATGTTTTATTAAAAGCAAACCTTTAAAAAAGAAAGTTTCTCAGTTTAATTTGATTAAAAAAATTCTTTTTAAAATTTTAATTTTGGGATGTTTTTGCATTTTTTTGTCTTTACCCTTTTTATAAAAAATGCATGATTGTATTAAAAGTCTGAAATCAAAATTATAAAAAGTAATAAAAAATTATCAAGAATAAAAATTTTGAAAAGCAAATTATGATTTATCATTTGTACATTTTTGAGAATATACAATGTGTTTTAAAAATTTATTCGACAGTTCTTTGTACAATTTTCGAACGTTCGGAACTTTCGTTCAAGTTATTTTACTTTGTTGTTCGAAACATTATAACCAGAAGTCTGACAAAAAGAGAGAAAAAAAATTATGTTTGTCTGAAAGTCCATAACTTTGCTTTTTTGTATTAAGTGCTTTGATCGTTGCTTCTAAGTGAAATTAAGCTAACTAAATGTTTGAAAACATTGATTCAGTAGCAGAATTAAATTCTTGAAATTAAATATAGTTCTAAAATTTCAAAACTGATAAAAAAATTAAAGATATTACATTCATCTGAATATCATTTAAAATAGCATATGGAGAAGTAATAATATTTTATGTATTTTTTTATTGTTAATATAATTAACAATAATTGTTAATATGAATGAATGAATGTTTGATATCATATTCTTAAAGAAGACTTTCCTTTGAAGACTTTCTTCATAGGATTTGACGATTTATTGCAAACTTTGAAGGTAAAAGAAATGTGTTATCGTTACCTTGTATATTAAACTCCGTTTGTTTTCATGTTGAGAATTAGACTAGATGCAAGTAAAAGTTCATTAAAAAGTGGCTTTCAATATGTATCAGTTTAATTTCATATGACAAATAATAATTGCTTCGAAATTGGTGATGCGATTAGAAACTTAATTGTTCTAACATGGATGATGAAAAAGTTGTTCAAAAGGCTCTATTGGGGAGACCGTTGGGTTTCGAACACGTAGTTACTTTTGGGGTTGTACTTGTACTTAAAATCAGCGAGAGTGGTCATCTCTAAACTATTTCTCGCGTATTCTCAAATAAAGGTATTGTTCCTCTCCAAATTTGGTAAGTACTACTATAGATGTTAAATCTGCGTGCCAAATTTTATCCATCAAGCTCTATTCATTTTGTAATTATCATGTTAACTCTTATTCGGACCGAAAGAATTCCTCTAAATATATTTCGATCTAACTTTGATAGAAATGTAAAAATTTGGTATAAATGTATACCAAATTTCATACGTCTGGCTGAAAAAGATTTTAAGTTATAGTATTCACAGACAGATATAATAGCAAAAAAAAAAAATATTTTTTTGAAATCAGGGAGATCTAAAATAAGAAAAATCTTCAAAATATCGTGTTAGATTTAAAAATTTTTATTTTTTATTTTGACGATTGCGATATTTTTTTTAAACGTCGTATTAAAAAAAATTAATTAGATTTTTAAATTAAAATTTAATCAAAAATGTAATATTTTCTCTCAGTAACTTTGGAAAATATTATTGCCAAAAATTACATTTTTACAATTATTTTTACATCATTTTGGAATTAAAAACATAGTGATTTCTTCTCGTGCATTTTTTTTATTTAATAAATTTATAATAATGTTTTTCAATATGTTTTACAATACTTTTTATTGCTTTAGTCTCTAAATTTATATTCACACAAGTTTAGAAACATTAAATACATTTATGTGGGTTTCTTATTGTTGCTGCATAATTAAGAGTAAATTTGAAAAATAAAATATAAATCTTGGCGAATCAAATCTAAAACACCATGCTACAATAATTCGAATTAGAGCTTCTAAACTTTTTTTCATTTTTACCTATTAAAACTACTGAAATATTGAAAATCTTTAGTACCATTTTAATTTAAAAATTAATGTACTCATATTGTTCTTGTACATGTGGTTCTCCCTATCTTTTTAAAAAATAAAATGGTTTTCATCTATCGAAATCAACCATCTACTTTGGGTTTTATTTCTCTGCAAACTGTCGAATCTCGGAAAGATTTTATCTTCGAACAATATATATGTTACGGCCAAAGCCCGAAATCGGCCAGATCGCGAATTGGCCGGCCAATTCGCGATCTGGCCAACGTTGCTGTAAACTTACCGGCCAATGTCCGATCTTTTCTTGATTTCGGGCTTTGGCCAGCCAATTCGCGAAATGGCTGGGAACGATCGGCCAAAGTAGAAAGAAAGGAATCAAGAGCACATTGTTTTACACCCTATTAAAAATGAAGTATTTAAAAATGAGTACTTCTGTGTACTGTTTTTTTTTAAGTACAATTGTTTCAGAAACGAGTTCAAATATAAGTGACACCTCTGAGTTAAAAATAAGCTTGTAATATATAAAAATATGATCTCGTGTTATTCTGTTCTCATATTAAGTAGATAATAGAAATTATTCAGTGAACGTATATACTTTAACAACGTGATAGCGTGAAAATTAGATTTGTGCCCTTCAAAATGGAAGAATTATATCTTGAGCAAAGGCGTTGCGTATCGTGTATGAATACAAAGGCAAATTGAGTATTCAGTTTTCAATTACCTTTAAGGGTGATCCTTAGTCTTTTTCTGCTCCATGGACCTAATGTTAAAGATCCCAGATCACATTGTCTCCCGAAATGTCGCTTCAAAAAATATGAAATTTTTTGCAAAGGCAAATAACAAAAATAAGGGCTAATTAAAACAAATATGTAGGACAAATAGTTTTGTTATTAATATCATTTAAAGACATTTCTTTGTTGGCGCCATCTGTCGAATTTCACCAACACCATGTCCTTATTTATATTTTATACATGAATGTCATTATATTTACCACTAGTCGCCTTTGGCGACCAGCCGGTTTACCTGTATTAATGATCACTAAAATTTTCAATTAATGCAAATTGCTCTCTTAGTAGCTTTTTCTGAAAAATATTTTTGAGCTTCATATTTTGGTAGTTATATTATTCAGTCGTACTTTTATGTAGACCTTAAACAGTTCTGTTTCATTGTACTACTTTCCCTAATGTTCTGTCAGTATCCATAAAATTTCTACTTTAAACTAAAGTGGAAATGTTAAACTGCAATCAATATAAAAGCTTTTTATATTAAAGCTAACCATGTCTTTTTTTTAATATGAAAATTGAAATCAGAGTCGTTCAGCAGTGAAATCTGACCGATTTATGAAGTTTTTATGCATCAGTTTTAGAATTATCAACATTTTTATACTCACATGCCAATCACTGTCTAGAAACCCTGCAGAGGATTAGCGTATCTTCATTGAGATAGTCGGTGAAGTGGTCTAAAATCGCCAGTTTTTATAGAAGAGTGATATTGAAATTTCATAAATCAGTCAGTTTTAGTGATTGATTTAGTTGGTTGGAGTTCAACAATTTTTATTAAAAATATTGGTGGTGTATCAAGAATATTTTGTTAAATATGATTCAAAGGGTAGTGGACCTATGTAAAAATTTAAAATTCCTGATTCATCGGAGCATTTATTGACTAAAGTTATATTAAATATAATTATTTAGTTAATTTAGACCATTTTGTTAGCAAATGTATGCCCCAAATTAGCTGATGGTAGCTGATTAGAATGATTATCCTAAGCATATTAAACTATGTTTGACTTAAATTAAATTGTTTTATTGAATTAATAATATAGGTATTGTCAAAGCTCGTAGAAAACCTTTCCTCCTTTTACTTTTCAAAAAATATCTTATTTCATTTTTTTTCATTTTATACAGACACCTGCCGAAATTACAATTTTGTTTATTAAATTTGCAATAATAGTTGATTTATTTTTTAACTTAAACTTCTATCAATGTGATGGCAACACGTTGATAAAAGCTATTTTTTTTTAATTTGACGTGCTCGTGCAGATTAAATCTTAGCATAATTTAATCTAAGCATAATTTATAAATTAAATTTTAAGCTTTAATTAAATAAAGCTTTAATTTGATGCAAAAATCGATTTTGTGTTGTAATATTTTCTGGTTATAGCTACAAAACGTCGAATTTACGCTTGATTTTTAATTAAAATTCTAATTAAAAATTTAAAAAAAATCGCTCCACGGTGCACATTTCCGACCTCCAAGGTATATATATTCCAAATTCGATAACTGTTTGTCAGACGGTTTGGACTGTAGAGCGCCAACACACACACACACACACACACAAACATGCGCGCGCGCACACACACAAACATACATTGAGCTTTATTTATAAGTATAGATTATCACATCGGGCTTTGGCCAAGGATTCCCGGTCACTTCGCGAAATGGCCAGCCAAAGTAGAAAATACAATATTAATTGCAAGTATTTCGGACTTTGGCCAAACCTCTGTTCGCGAATTGGCCAGCCAATTCGCGAACTGGCTATACTTCGGACTTTGGCCGTAACATATATATTCCTTTTTCCCTTATCATATAAAGTCAACGAACTTGTTCCTGATTCAGAAACTATTTATCGATGCACAGATGAGTGAAAAATAATTAATTCTTGAGCAAAATAAATTTTTTTATATGGATATAGACACAAACATTTTTTGATTTAAGGAAAATTTCAATATTTCCCTCAATTTATTTATTTATTATTACTATAGGATTACTACATCCATCAGATATACTGACAGAGTTTTGGCTAAATATCACAAATTTTCTTGAAAGAACCTTTTTGATACCATACTACTCGCTGAATGAGTCTGCCACCAGTGGCATAGTTTGTGATTCCAATATCAAGATATAAACATCAATGGGGTTGAAGGTTTCAAATTAGGATGGATTTTTTATTTTTCTTGTTTGGTCTTTTAATTATATTGAATCTGTGATACAACAGATTGGTTCAACAGGTACGTTGAACACTGTATTTGCAGAAAGAACTCTATCTACACGAGAACACTTTATGCCATGATGATTTATGCTTTTCTGGATTATACCAATATTCAATATATATAGCAGATTATTTATCTTTTTTGAAAACATTATTTATTATCCTTGTTGCTATGGGCATCATTTGCAAAAGGGTTGAGGATGCAAAACCATTATTATACTTTATTGACCACTTTTTGTTTTCTCTTTATTCTAGATTTTCGTGCCTAGGTATATTTGTTCTCCATTTTTATGGTATATTTTGATATATTAAGTCAATGTTTTCATCCACCATCTGTTTCATCCCAGCTGATAATAAAGTTTTAAGATGGTCATTTTATGGTCAGTGATATCAATTCAGATTAATGATCAGTAGTGGATTTCTGATTAAGCAGCTGATTATGACCGCTATGCTAAAAGGAGGCCGCAGCAAGTCGATTTAAAATTTTTATTTTCCTTACTTGACACATAAATAAGCTTGTAAAAATTATTAATTCTATGCAATATAAAATATTAGATTATCAGCAGTACTTTATCGGGTGTAATTAACTATGTTCCTATATATTTCATTTCGTTCATTTAGTTATTAAAACATTTTTAAACACCAAAAAACTATTTAAATAATATTTTGTACAAAAGTAGATGCTGGATAGTCTGGAGTCATAATGAATGAATTAAAACAAATACTTTTTACACAAAGTTAATAAAATAAAATAAAATAATATCTGAAATAAACAATTAATGTTAAAAGTGCATTAGAAATGTGTTACTATGTTAGCCACTATTTATTATTATTATTTTTTTTTTTAAAAAAAAGGCCTCGTTATGTGTACAACTTAGGTTTTCAAAATAATAAATCCGCCAATGTTAATGAACTTATTCATCAGGTTGTGACATTCGAGATATAAGAAAGCCCACTTGTCTGAAGGGCTGACAAAAACACCAGTAGCATGCCCTGTGGCATAGCAACAATAAGCGGGGCGTACCATGATTTTTCACCCCCACACCATCACCAACAGCTACTCAGAAAGTGTAAATAGAGCTGGGGGAGGGGTGTATGCTCCCTCGTCGTATTTAACTTCAAAAAGAGGCATAAACACTCTAACCTTTTGTTCACTACGGTACCCGCCTCCAAAAATCTTCGCCCCGAGGCATCCCCCCCCCGTTTTGCTCCCGGTTGCTATGCTACGGCATGAGTCATCATTTAAAGGGAAAAGCGAAGCTCTCAATATCAGCTGTGAGTGATCCGTGATAATCTGCGTCTCTTGAAACATAAGAAGACCCGCAAATCTTTTCTCCTATATCACTGTGAAAAACACCCAGCAGCATGAGTCATCGCGTTAAGGGGGGGGGGGGAGACGAAATCAGTGAGTAAATCAGGGTAAGTCTGTCCTGGAAACCTGACATCTGTAATTTGAAGACAGTGATGTTGTTTCAGACAGAAATCGACAAATTCTGCAGTATCCCTTCAAGACTATTAATAGTCCCTTCTGAAAAAGCATATTAAAAAAGGTAAGTGTAATTTTTTTTTATCTGTTTTTTCCTTTAAATCATTTAAACATACTAAATATAAGTATTGATAAATCTAACAAATTGATACAAATATATTAGAGTTATTTGATTAGTGGTGTACCCAGAAGTGCGTACAAAAAGACATATTTACCCACACTCAAGATTTTTTTCTCGAAATTGAAATGTTTGAGGATAATTCTTTTACTATACCATTATCGATGTTCTAAATTTCAAAATAATGTACTTCTTCCCATGTCTTTATTTATTATTTTTTTCCATCAATAAGAGAAAAAAAACCATTTCATCTAAATAAGCTCCTGAGGAAAGAATAGAACAACCTGTGTTGTCATTGAAATAAGTGTTTCTAAGTTATTATTTGTAGGCCAAGGGGGGGGGGGACATCTCTATAAAAGATGTTACTTCTCTAACAATTTTCTAGAAAAGATTCACGGAAGGCATACATTTCTTCCGGTCAGTCAAACTGACGACTTTCTAAAAAGGTCTTCTGAAAATGGCCACCATAGTGTATTTACCACCCCTTTGTAAAATTAAATCGTCCATGAGCGGTAGTCTCGGCTCCTTAAACGAACAGTGGTCAGGAAATCTGGTTTTATCATACTTTCTTTTGCTCAATTTTCTGAGCTTATAATTCTATATCTTTAAATTTTTAAAATCATTTTCTTAATTTTTCGATTCGAGAAGAAACTGGAGGAAACAACTTGCTTTTAAATTATTCTAATTCTGGTGAAAAAAAATTTGAAACATAAATTTGAAGTAGAATAGTGTGAATTAAATTACAGCGAAGAAATAGAAAATCATTCACTAGTGTAATTGTTTCAGACTTTGATTCATGAATTTATAGAAAAATGGCACGTTAACAATTATTCTGCGGAGTTCTACATTCTTTTAAATTCGTTGAGCAGTTTCAATTATGTTGTTATTTTATTTTCTCTTGCATTACCTTTACCTAAGATTTTGCAGTCTAAGGTAGTTCACCTCGTTTTCCGCGATCCAATTGTATTACGATATTGCAAAAGAATTTGAGTCAAATAGAATACCAATTTCAATTCTATTCATCCCAAATTAGAACCTGTTTTAAAACAAATATATGAAGATTATAGAATTGTTCTAACAGGAAGGAAAACACCCATCCGCATTCTAAAATCCCATCCGAATTTTATTTTAGGATTGCAAATTTTAATCAATTTCCGGATGCTGTATTTTATATCTTAAAAAATATATTATCTAGGTGAAAAGTAATTATGAGTTCATTAAATTTTGCAATCAAATCAGAGAATGACCTCCTTTCTGCAGATGAAAATAAATTAGGAATATTGAAACATATTTTTCAATTTTGTCAGATTGCAGTATTAGTATTTTGACTGCTGAATATTAGCTACAAAAAAAAAAAAAAAAAAGAAGAAGAAGAAGAAGAAGGGGAAAAAAAGAATTACTGGCACAATAACTTAGATTAATTACAGTGAACGCTTTACAAAACTGCAACCTAGATATTTTCTCGAATATCCATATACGTTAAAAAAACAAACAAACAATTGTTATTTAACCTGTTACATCATATATTGCTGAAAAATCCTTTTCAAAGACGAAATATTTTTAAAAAATTAAATCTAAAATACATTTAAATGGATACTTATTCACATACATAATATATATCTGTAAGTGAGGGTGAAGTCATAAATATTTTGAAAAATATAAATAGGAAATACATGTAACTGTGTAAAAATTAATTAGTGGAATAATTAATTAAATTGCTTTAATTAATTTTAATTAACTAAAGTAATTAATTAAAATGAATTAGTATTTTAATTAATTATTACCAATTGAATTAATTAGTAATAATTAATTAAAAATATAATTTTTTATTTCATTATTCTTGCATTGTTTTTTAAGCATTGTTTAAATTGTGACCATTTTTTAAGTCAGTAAATGATTTTTTATCAATTATTTTTAAATGGCGTTGAATTCAGGTAAGTAGACAGTTTTGTTCTCATGGTATCTTTATTATTTTTGGGGGAAATTCTTTATGCTCCCCACTCCCAAACAAATTTCTGGGTACTCCACTGTATTTGATTATATCTATTACAAATAACTATCAATATTTTTCTTTCGTCGCGTAGTAATTACATTCATATAAGGTTTTATTTTTATGTAAGTTTAATCGTAAGTAAAAGAAAGTTGAATCGAATGTTTATGAGTATAATATTTACATATAAATATTTATATGTCATCTCTTAGGAGTTACTGTAAGAAACGCTTCTGCAGTTATAGTTAAAAATTATTTCCGAAATTCATTAATATTACTTAATACCAAAAATTTAATATTTTTCTGGAGCCTTTATTAAATTTCAAGCTAGAATGAAATTATTTGGTTTTCTTAATAATGCTGAAAGTTCAGAAGCTAACAATCATTACATTTTGTTTATGAAATGCATTGCTTAAAGATTTCTGTTGTAAAATATTTCTTGAATAGGCTACAATTTTTATTGCAATTATTTTATTACTTTTTTTTATGTCTGTTATGTTGCACTATATGATCAAAAATAATCGGACATCACCGGATTTATGTATTTTTTCCAAATATCCCGGGAAACTTAGAAGAACAGTTTTTGAATTTCTATCATGCAAAATATGTACTTTAACTCGGAATTTACCATTAAGATTCTATTATGAGAGCATTTAGGAGACCGACCAGAAATTGATGAGGGGGGGGGGCATTTTGATTCAATTCGTTGTTTAGAAAGAAAAGATTAAATTCAAACTTTGAACTACATTTTCTTTACTTCGAGTTACAATTTTGTTTATTTTTGCAAAGACAGCACGAATTTTCAGGAAATTTTAAAAAAACCCAAATTTTTCTCTAAATTTCTTTTTATTATAAAATGCAAACTTCAACTAAATAGTACAAAATTCACAGATTATATGGCAAAATATAATAAAAGTATTTTATTGAAATCTGAACTGAATTTATAAATTTCAAGGAAACAGGAATAAATACTTTTAGTAAATAAATTTTAACCGCATATGCGGGAATTATAGCATTTTATTGTTTCCTTAATTTTAAAGCTGAATATATACAGGACAACTTAAGTGAAAATTACAGTGAAATATCATTTGAGATTCAGGAAAATATCGATCTTTCATTGAACTTAATTTCAGTTGCTCTCGAAGAGAAGTTAAATTACGAAGAATTTCCCAGAAATTGAAATCTTTCAAACTTGAATCTTTAAATAATTATACTGAATTCTCTACAAGATAAGAAATAATACCAAATACCGACAGACGACCAGTCCTAGGTTGGGTTTAACTCAAAATTTGATAAATGTCTACACTGTAGAAGTTAAGTCTGTGCATCACATTTTATCCATCTAGCTCTCTTCTTTTTGTTGTTATCGTGTTAACTTATATTCAAACAGGTGGACATACAGACTTCCTCTGAATGAGTTTTGCTCAAAATTTGATAGAAATTTACTAATCTGGTGTAAAGACCATATACCAAATTTCATCAGTCTGACTCAAAGTGGTTTTTAGTCACAGACAGATAGATACCAAAGCATGTAGATTCGTCAAAATCTCGAGGCCGATTACACTTCAGATTATTAGAAAGTAATTAGTGCACAGTAAAAAAATATTTAGTAAAAATATTCTTTATTACCTTGAATATTTAAAGAATTCTCTTCAATTTTAATATAAGGCTTTAATAATACTTTGTCATATATTCAGTGAATTTCGTATTACCTAGTTGAAAACTCAGCGTTTTTTAAACAAAAACCGAGGGAAAAAATTTTGGATTTTTTTTTTTTTTCAATAAAAGTTTTTATATCTTCTCGAATATGCATGCTATATTTATGAAAATAGACAAAAATATTTCTCAAAGTAAAGCAGACCATTATTGAAAGTTTGAAGTTAAGATACCCGACAAGCTTCGGAGACAAATAAAAAAAAAAAAAAACCTTGATACCATGCATTCAGCCTTTGGAAAGCTGCATACATGGACTTTGGTGAGTTAAAATTCAAATAGATAGAGGCCATTTCTGAAAAAAGACTTAGAACTTTTTAAAAATGCAAAGGTAAGTAAAAAAAAAAAAATAGTACAAAGGCTAAGATTAGAAATATAACTAATATGACTATATTTTCAATAAGGCAGGACTATTGTAGGATATTTTTAGTAAATTAAATTTAGATAGTACATTGCAATATTTACTTTTTAGAAAAGTTTAATTTAATTTATTTATTATAGTTTTTTCTCACTGACAGATATGACAAAAATGTCAGCTTTTGAAAAGTCTGCCCACTTCCCCCCCCCGTCCTTTCACACACACACACACACACACAAGAAGAAGAAAAATGAGAAATCTGAATTTATATATATACAGCTGTGTTTATTTGCAATTATGATTTAATATACCATATATTTAAGCCATTATTTAAATTCTGGAATTATCTTTTTATTTTAGGTACGTAAAAAGCATTTCAAAGAAAACTGTATAGAATTTGTCACAGCTTATTGAAAGGAAACAACTGGAGAAACATTGTCGGCCATTTTGAAAAAGCCAAGATTCAAAGAAGCTGCAGTTCGTATTATTTTTCCTGTCTTTTTTATTTGTCATTTACGAAAAAAGGGTTGTGTTGGACCGGTAGAAAGATGAAATTTGAAGGAACAGTGTAAGAGAACTATAAAAAAATCAGCTTTAATATGTCAGTTTTTTTAGTTCTGTACATTAAATCAATGAAAACTGAAAGTAAATTTCAGATACATAAAGAACAAAAATTTATTTCTTGTACTGTTGGATGTTTTGATATACAAAGTAATATGTAAAATTGTCAAGTTCTTCAAATTCAAAACGGCGTCTTGTATAGCCAGAGAAGTAACTATAGTAAAATGATTAAGCTGAATTTATTGAGACATATTACATTGCTCCTAACAGTGAAATAAAGAAGTTACAAAAATCACACAAATTATAAAAGAGCTCGGTCAAAACATCCAATAAGAAAAATGTACACTGTACTATAATAAGAACACAAGAAAAAGTTTCATTGAATTATCTGAAAAATTGAGAAATTTGCAATTAAAATTTTAAATCTTTCTTGATTTGAAAAGCTGTTCGACATAAAATTTATAAATATATTTTCTGGTATTATTTTACAGTTTTTCCGAGCTAAGCAAAGCCAAAATGAAATTTAAATAGAGAAGAAAATAAACACAAACAATTTACTTTATCCATTAGAATTTGTTACTAATATTGTTCTTCACATATACTTTGTGATTCAATAGTTAGTCAGTGAAATGTATGAGCTTGTATTTTTAAAATTCAGAGTAACTGTAACTGTAATTCCTTCACTGTAATTTGATGAGGAAATTAGTGGAAGAGCTTTTAATTTCAAAAGACATGAGGGACTTTTTAGTTTGTCTCCTGTTATATGTCTTTGAAAGATAATTTCTAAAATAATAAGATCAGCAACAACTGCCTAATAAATATTGCAAAATTAAAAATAATAAACACAAGACTTCAAAAACTCTGATGAAACTGAAATTAAGTACATTTCATGAAAATAAAAGGAATAATAATAATAATAAAAACTAAAGCAAATTTTTATGTATTTTATTACGAAGAACAGCAGTGTCACAATGTTTATAAAATACTTTTTTAAAAAATTGAAATCAATATCAGCTAAAATTGATAATGTTTTCCATTTTCTAAAATGTATAAAAGTATTTGTATACTTTAATACATTTTTAAATAATTATTACTTGTATTGTATATTTACTTGCATTTTGTAATGAAATATACTTTCAAGATTTTTTTTGTATATTTGAATTAGATATTGATATTTTCATTTTCTTGATACATTATGTTTGTTTCTTGAATTAAATGTATCAAGTACTAATAAATATATTTTTAAACAAATTGAAATTTGTGGGTAATTTGTCTCTAAAATCTTTTACTATTCGGATATAAAAATAGCAAGGCAAGTGTAATCAATATATAAATAATAAAAAAAGGCAAGTGCATATATATATATATATATATATATATATATATATATATATATATATATATATATATATATATATATATATATATATATATATATATATATATATATATATATATAAAAGTATTATAATCAAGTTAATAGGAAAAACAAAAAATCAAAGTTCTTTTTTGGTTTTAGTTTAAATAGGTTATAAATTTTAGTTGCGATTTCGAAACTGTTTTGTTTCGTTTTCATTTTAGTTTCGTTTTCAAACTTTTTCTTACTTAAGATTGGTTATATATATATATATTCATACCAAAGATCGATGCTTCCTAACTATTGTTCGCCAATGATATGTAATTAATACACGTGCATCGATATTCTTTACTATATTACGAAGAACACATCTCTTATGTGTCAGATTCTGAAAGTAAAAATCTGAGTACTTACTCGTTGCGTTCATGACTTTTTCTAAAATGGGAATTTCATGGGGCGAATGGGGGATAACTCCTTTATTGGAGAATATGCGAGAAAGTTTTGGGTATACCATTGTCTGGGGTTTACTTCTTAGTGTACAAAAGTTGCAAAATTAAACATATAAGAAATTAGCAGAAGAAATCACTCAGAAACTTTCTAATGTAACCTATACTTATAATAAAAATGAAAATGTGTGTGTGTCTTTGTAGGCGCTTTAAAGTCCAGACCGTTAGACCTCAGCTATCACATTTCGCACACATAACCTTCGAGTTTAAAAATGTGCACCTCGCAACATTTTTAAAATTTTTTAATTAGAATTTTAAAAAAATTAAAAATTCAGCAAAAATTTAGCGTTTTTCCGTGATAACTTAATAAAATATTATCGCACAAAAATGATTTTTTGCATCAAATTAAGGTTCAAACATTGGTATCATTAAAATGATGCCAATGATTAAAATTATACTAATGTCTTAACCTATAAATTAAGTTTGTATTTTCAATGAATTTAAAAAAAGTATTTAACCACATTTTTTAACAATTTATTTCTCATAAAATAGAAATAAAACTTAACCTGCATGAGCACGTTAGGTGTGCATGGGAAAAATGAGCTTTTATCAACGTATTACCATCATATTAACAAAAGTTCAAATTAAAAAAAAAGTTAATTATTACTGCATATTAAACCTAAAAAAGTGTAATCTTCAGCACGTATCTCTATGAAATGAAATAAATATGATACTCTCTAAAAAATAAATGCAAGAAAAAGTTTTCTGTGATCTTTTACAATATCTATTTTATTAATTAAATGAATACAGTTTTATTTAAGATAAGCAAGATTTAACATATACAAGATATCTACTCTAATCATGGTCGAGCAACCAATTTGTAAACTTTTAGTAACAGACATACAATTGCTAGAAAATGATCTGAATAAAGTAAATAATTTTATTTTATGTAACTTGCATCAATAAATGCTCTGACAAATTATGAACTTTAAACTTTTACATAGATCCTCTGCCCTGTGAATCATTTTTAACAAAATATCCTTGGATATTATTATTTTAAATAAGATCAGTTTCACTCCAATCAACTAAGTCAATCACTAAAACTGAATGATTTATGAAAAATTTGAATATAATTAGTTTATAAAAACGCACGATTATAATCCTTTTCATCCACCGTCTTAAAAAAAAAATCCAATTAATGTCCAGAGTTTCTTCTAGGCTGATTATTAAATGAAAGTAAGTTTGTGTTTGCGCGTGTGTATATTTATATGTGTTTGTGTTGGCGCTCCACACACCAGATTATATGACGTAGAGCTACCAAAATTTTCCCATAATTCTTTGGAGGATGGAAATGTGCACTTAGTTGCAGAACTTTTTGAAATTTTACTTAGATTTTTAATTAATTAAAAATTAAGCAAAATATTGACGTTCTTCTGAAATAACTTCCAAAAATATTACAGAACAAAACTTATTTTTACATCAACTTAAAGTTCAAAAAAATAATCTTTTTTGTGATGCGAAAATCTTAACCTAATAAATTAAATTTCTATATTTAATGAATTTTTTTAATAAAATATTCTAATCATAATTTTCAACAATTTATGTGGCATAAAAGGAAATAAAATTTAGCTTGCACGAGCACATTATGAGTGCTTGGGAAAAATTATTTCTACAAAGGCTTCTGGAGACATTGACCACTATAGTCCCTGCATAGTAGAGTTGAGTTGATACTCGCTATATAGCTATAAGTTGATACTGATACTCATTTGTACCTGAATATACAATATAAAACTAATACCTTGTATCAGATTGATATAGTATCACTAGACTGAAAATGAATGAAGTGGAAGAGATTACCATTTAATATCAATCGTGTCCATTTAACATCATTGATACTGGTTACATGACACTTCTGCGTACTTGATACATTATCAATATGCATTATCAGGTTGATGTATCAAATTGATACATGATACAAAATTGTCTGATTGATACATCAGACCTTATCAGGCTAATACATCATCCAATCTTATTATCAGGCTAATACTGGAGTTGGATGATACATTAATTGCATACATACATTCTCCAGCTAAGCCTGATTATGTTTAGGGCGGAATGCTATTGCTCTCTCTGTTTGATGTTAGTGATGACATTGCATATATTCTTCTGCAGTTCGTTCAAGAATGTGTGGATTGTTCTTTTACATCTTATCCAACAGGCTGTCTCAAAAGTAAAAATACAACTGAATAGATCAGGTGGCAGCAAAGAACATAGAATTCCACTACTTGCTGACAACTAAGATTCTAAGATATGAAGCCTCAAAAATGCTTTTCTCCCTCTGCCCAAGATTTTAAACAGTTTTATTTACTGTTATATGCTTTAACTTTTGAACGGATTAAATTTTATTCTTTTTTCATTATATGGAATAGGCTTAAATATTTTATACATTATGCATAACGATATATAATATGGATTTAGTTGCATTTATGCATTTTTCAGATGCCCAGAAAAGATCCATGGAGTTAAAAAAGGCAAAAGAAGACAAAGTAAAAGAGACATATTCACTACAAGAACTTTGCCAAACGCCTGATACACCTACAGAGCTGCCTACATCCATAGAACTTGTCTCGAAGATGGATGCAAACAAGCCATTGAGAAATGAGGATTTAATTTATCCAGATATACAACCACACTCTACCATCCTTTTTCAAACCGAGGGAATGCTGGTCGATAACGAAAAAGAAGATCTAATGTCAGAAATTCCAAGTGAAACTTTCAAGCGTCGTGCTGAAGAAGAATTAATGTCCACAAAGCCTAAAAAGATTAAAGGAAGTGATTCGCTTAAATTAATGAAGCCAGCAATATCTGATGATGTTATTATGACAGAAAGCCCTAAAATGCAAAATGAATCCGTCGATTTGATTGATAATTCTCATTCAATCTTAAAGTTACCATGCTCTTCAACTACCTCTAATTGCCTAGGGAACAGATTACCTGACAGACCAAACACTATTAGCATTGAAACCAACAGCATTGTTGATGTTGTTGATATGAAAAGCATTAATTGGCATGCTATTCAAGCAAAAAATAAGCAAACCAACAGCATTGCTGATGTTGTTGATACGACAAGCATTAATTGCCATACTATTCAAACAAAAACTGTGCAAAACAAAACCTGTGAAAATAACAGTGATGCCAATGCCAGTCAGTCTTACATTGATATTTGTAAAAGTATCGATCCTCCCATGGAAAACCATTCTCCTATTGAAATGAAGATTGAAAAGAGAATTTTGAATAAAATAAATGATGAAGATCGATATTGTGTTGTCCATCCCTTGGATAATGATGTTCATATAAAAGTAGAGCAGGGCAAGTTGAATGAAAATAATACTGAAGTCATTATAATACCATCTCATGTTGTTGTCAGTCGGCACCCAGACATCACGTCTTATAATTCTCGTTTACGTTGTGAACTGGATAGACAAAATGATGACAACAGAGGAAGCATTGGCCAAATTTGTATTTCTAATGTTGTTTCAGGTTATAACGCAAAAAACATGTCAGATGTTATGAATGCCATTAATGATATGTTGAATTCTGTTTGTATGAAAATGAATCAAAATGAAAATAACGTACTCAGTGACAACTATGCAACAGTTCCAAATTTTTCTTTTGATGTTAATCCGATAAATATGAATTATGATGATCATTCATCAAAAAATGCCCAAAATGATCCTAATGAAAACTGGGAATTTAATTATAGTTATATGGCAATTCCAAGCTCATCCTCAGTTTCTTATACTGAAATTATTTCTCAAATAAAACATTTGTTGGATGTTATTAATGAACAACAGACAAAAGAAGCGGTTAAAGATATGGCAGAAAATTGTCCAGTTAGCAATGAAGAAGCACAAAAAAATGAGGTTTCTGACGAAAATGAGTCAAACATCGATTCATCCGCAAATGATTTAAAACTTGGTACCCTAGTAAAGATTGAAACAGAAACTATGGAATGTCAGGAAAATGCCTGTAATGATGTGCAAAGTAATGAAGACGTATCACAGAAAAGTACTAACTCTAATATTGAAACCCTTGGCTTTGTATCATCTGAAACGACACTTGCAAATGCACCTATTCTGATAAGTATTCCTTTTTTCTCTGGTGATGATTTCTTTGGTGGTCCATCGATTTTGTGTGAGCCAATATTTTATTCTCCAGCACTTCAATATTTTAATCGTAATACAAAAGATGACATATTTGAACTACCACATACAATATCTGCTCGCTTTTCTATTAAATCTGAGGAAGAAAACCTAGGTGACGAAATGCAACAGAATGATTCTCCAAATTTGCGTTTTGAATCCTGTTCGGAGGTTAGTGAATCATCCTCGATGAGTGTCACTACTTCTCAGACTGAAGACTCTGAGACAGATAATTGTCCATCTACCATTTGTCTATTGCCATCAGATGACAATAATAGAAGTGAAACTTCTAACGATCTGTCGATAGAGTCAAAGGAAAATCCGAATGAAGAATTGTTCTCAAAAGAATTTCTTCGCCAAATACTTAATAATGCCAAGGCTGCAGCAAATTCTAATATTATCGCAAATATTAATGCCTCATCAAATCCACCAGTTGATTCAATGGTTGAGTCAAACATAATTATCGAAGAAAATGTTTCTGGAAACCCTCGTGAAATAAATTTACCTCAGAATAATTCGAATGAAAATATGAATTTCATTACAGATACAAATGAGAAATCGAAGGCCACCATAAAACATTCAGAAATTTCGCTACAAAATTTACCAGTGCCCGGTGAAAATGTTTCGAAACAGACACAAGAAGGTACTTTTAAGCTACCCACAAAGCACTGCGATACTTGTGAAGCTCCTCGAAAATAGATATAAATATCTGAAGGTAATTTATTATCTAAGAGTTCTAAAACTAAAAATTAATTTATGCAAGAAAATGGATACACGCACAATGCAGAACACATTATAAGCCGGATTATCATCTCGGTTAATAACTTACTTCAGATTTTCAATCAATGTACCAGTATCTTCAACTGTTCTTTCTTTCTTTTCTTTTCCTTTTTTAAAAATAATTTTAAACAAAACAGGAACTTTTTTAGAAGTCGCTAGAATTATAATCTACATATTTGTATTGAGACGTCTTTACAGAATGTGAGTAAACTCCGCATTTTCAATACTGAATACTAGTGAAATTCTACTTTGGCTAATTATAATTCTTCTACATAACGTAGAGACTGTAACTGTGAAAGATTATCCGTTGCTACTAGATAGAAAAGTAGCTAGAAGATAGATTAGTAACTAGATAGAAAGATTAAAATAAATTAAAATGAGGGAAAATCAGACAAAATATTGAGACACTTCAATAAAGTCTTATAATATCCTGTAGCAATTTCCTCTTCCTCCAAAGAAGATTAAAAGATTTTGTGATATTTTAATATCCAGAAGTTCTGGAGATAAAAATTAATTTATACAAGAAAACGGATACATGCACAATGCAGAATACATTATCTGCCGCATTATTATCTGGGTAAATAGCTTACTTCAGATTTTCAGCCAATGTGCCAGTATCCTCAACTGTTTTATTAAAAAATAATTTTAAACAAGAGAGGAACTATTTTAGAAGCCGCTAGAATCATAATCGACATATTCGTGCTGACTCGTCTTTATAGAATGTTAGTAAACCCCACATCCTCAATGTTCAATGCTAGAGAAATTCTAGTTTGGCTAGCTATAATTCTTCTACATAACATGGAGACTTCAGATTTCAGAGACTGAGTCGTCTTTACAGAATATTAGTAAACTCCACATGCTCAATGCTAGGGAAATTCTAGTTTGGCTAGTTATAATTCTTCTACATAACATGGAGACTTCAGATTTCAGAGACTGAGTCGTCTTTACAGAATGTTAGTAAACTCCACATCCTCAATGCTCAATGCTAGGAAAATTCTAATTTGGCTAGTAATAATTCTTCTACATAACAAGGAGATTTCAGAGACTGAGTCGTCTTTACAGAATGTTAGTAAACTCGACATCTTCAATGCTGAATGCTAGAGAAATTCTAGTTTGGCTTGTTATAATTCTTCTACATAACATGGTGACTATAACTGTGAAAGATTATTTATTACTACTAGATAGAAAAGTTGATGTTAAAATAAATTAAAATGAGAGAAAATCTCACAAAATATTGAGACACTTCAACTAAGTTTTGTAATATCCTGTAGCAATTCCCTCCTCCTCCGAAGAAGATTAAAAGATCTGAATATTTTTATATCCAAAAGTTCTGGAGATAAAAATTAATTTATGCAAGAAAATGGATATACGCACAATGCAGAACACATTGTCCATCGGATTATCATCGCGGTAAATAACTTACTTCAGATTTGCAACCAAGTATCTGAACTGTTCTTTCTTCTTTTCTTTTTTAAAAATAATTTTAAACAAAAGCGGAACTTTTTTAGAAGTCGCTAGAATTATAATCTACATTTTTGTGCTGACTCGTCTTAACAGAATGTTTGTAAACTCGACATCTTCAATGCTCAATGCTAGAGAAATTCTAGTTTGGCTAGTTATAATTCTTCTACATAACATGGTGACTATAACTGTGAAAGATTATCTATTACTACTAGATAGAAAAGTTGATGTTAAAATAAATTAAAATGAGAGAAAATCTGAAAAAATATTGAGACACTTCAACATAGTCTTATAATATCTTGTAGCAATGTTTGTAGAATTAAAAAGAGACAACTAATAAATGTTTGAATAATGTTAGTTCTGAGTATTTGTTAAAGCAATTTGTCAAGGAGCTTAAATAGCAAAATAATAATTAATATTCAGCAGATAATTCATTTTTTAAATGTGAATCATCTGCTTCATATTACATATATTTTTGCCATTTAAATCTCAGTGCGTATATAAGTATTTGTTGAAAAGAGTAGCATTCAGAAAATTCTTCATGTTTTTTCCTTTTAAAAACAAAGCAGAGAACATGGTAGCTATGATGAATAATTAATTGATCAAAAGAATTTTAAAACAAAACAAATTGCTGCTTTTATGGATTTAATTCGATAATATATCAGTCTAAAATCTGAATCCTTCCCCCTTCTTCTTGACTGTTACTGGACATAATGGTCTATTTGTTTTACTATATCAAATAAATAATTTTTGATGCATTTTTAAACAGAAATTCTCTGAAATACTAAGCATTTGAAACTCGTGAATCAGAGAACATTTAAAGCAATTATGTAAGTAATGAAAGAAACAATATGTTTTTAATTTTAAATTAGTAACATAAAAATATGTGAATATTTAATTTTATCACCAATAAAACGCACTGTCTCTGATGCAATATTTCCCTTTTTTTTTAATACAAAATTATTATTTTTATCAATATAAATTTTCCAAAATTTACTACCATATAATTTCTAAACAATAGTAACAATTATATAATATTTAATACAATAATGTATGAAATTTCTATATTGTCCGTGTATAAATGAGCTTGTGGTATTTTGAAAAAAATTATAAATTCAATATCTTACAGGTCAATTAACCATACATATATATAAATATGTATAGTAGCAGTTGCATTACTCTGTCTTTTCTTTTGGATAATAGATGACGATATCTGATTAGGTACGCATCCCATAGTGCATTGCGATTGTAAATACTGAGATGAGATGCTTTACTGTTCTGTCAGAGAGGTGCGCGTGTTAATGTCTTGTCTTGTCTTTTCGTGATTTGTGTGAAATGTGATCATTAAAGAAATGTTCCTGAAAACATACATCCCCTTGCTTCCATTGCATGGATTATAATGAACTTCATTCCACCAGAGTATGCATTTTTGAAGTAATTTTGAATGAAATCTATACTAATAATAAAGATGAATGTGTGTGCGAGTATATTGGTGCTCTACAGATCAGATCACTTACAGCTATCAAATTTGGCACATATATACAGTACACTCCCGATTATCCGCGGAATTGGGTGGCGCGGCCGCCGCGGATAATCAGAAAAAAGCTAAAAACGGGTATATCAAAAAAGAAAACAGTCATTCCAGCTTTGAAAAATCGTTTTATGTACAATAAAACGTAAAATAAACAGCAGGAAATGTTTAACTAAAGCTTAATATTTTACTCAAAACTGACCTAAAATGCATTTTGTTAATGAAAACAGAAAAGTGCTTTGTACTTACGAGAGGCGTCAAGGATACACAGAAAAATTAATACATATGTACTGTTTTAATACTGTAATGTATTATATAATTACAAAAGCATAACTGTAAAACTGCACCTTTTTGAAAAAATCAGTCAGAAAAAAAAAAAAAAAAAAAAAACTTTGTGCGGCCGGCGCGGATAATCGAGAGTCTACTGTATTTTGAAAGGCGAAAATGTGCATCTCAGAACGATTTTTTAAAATTTTTAATTAGAATTTTAATTCATTAAAAATTAATCTGAATTTTTTCTACAATAAATATTATAATACAAAAATTATGAAAATTTTTCCTAATTTTTTTTTTTTTTTTTTTGCCTGACTTCCAACAATAGATTACATTTTGTCCTGAAGTAAACTGTCTTCATTATGTGATCAACTATCTGATCGCGTAATTTTTTTTCCATTGCTGAAAGCTAAGGAAGAAAGATTTTGTTTAATATTTATGCACTTTATGAGAGGGGTAAAAGAACTGAAGGTATAATACCATGAAGCTTAGAAGATAGATAAGCAGAAGAAGCTTAGAAGATAGATGTTTACGTTTTTAATATTGCAGTGATGTCAGGGAATTGATCTCCATTAGAAAGGTTCATGCATATAGAGAGCGGAGAATATGTAAGACAATTAAAATAACATATCTTTAACGTCTGATAATTTGCCAGAATCATGAACATGAAGTTATTGCCTATATAATTAAATAAACTACTATTCCCAACAAACCAGCTAGTTGCCAAAGTTGAATAATTTTATAGTTGTTAAAAGTTGTGACCACTTCATCAACGTCTCAAAGATACACCAATCAGCGCCCAGAACTTCTCCACAGCTGACTGGTCTCATATTATAAAAATATTGGTTGTTCTTAAATAATAATATTCATAATTCGGTCAAATTTAATCGCAAAAATTAAAAAAGTGTGTTTTTTTTTAAATTTAAAGTTGAAGTGCCAAGAATATTTCCTTAGAACCAAAGGACTGTATAAAATTTAAAATACATTATATAGTATATATAGAAATATAAAAATTTTATATATAAATATTAAAAAGTTAATATTAAGTATATACATCTAAAAGAAAAAATGGCGTAAGTGTAATAAAGAACATCATTTTATGTAGTTTGAATCAATATATGTTCTGATGATTAACGAATAAGAACATTTTAATGAATTTCGTATTTTTATTCGAATAACGAATTTTATATTTTCATACACATTGTCGGTCCTATGAGTCATAATTAGTAAAATATTCTTGAGACACTAACATTTTAATTAAAAAGATAGGTTCTTTTTATTGCTATTAAAACTTAGTAAGTTATAAAAATTTCAATATTAGAATCCTATAAAAGCGCGTGATATTAGACTTCATTGACCATCTCAAAGATATGTCAGTCAGCGTCCGGAGTTCCTCCGAGTCTGATTAATCAAAAAATTATAAAATTTTTGATTGCCCTAAAATAGTTCAAAAATTCATTACTCGATTAGATTTGGTAGTAGAAGATAAAATTGGGTTTTTGATTCAAAAATTGGAATGTCAAGAATATATCATTGAATACGATTCTTTAGGACCAAAGGACTCTATAGATTCCATAATTTTTTCAGATGTATACTTATTGACGAAAAACAAAATAAAATATTATTATTATTTACATCATTAAAATCCTTGTGAAAGCAAAACTAAATTTTAAGACAAATCAGAGAAATTCTTTTCTAATTCTTGAAATAATATATATTATATTATTTCTTTTATAATTGTTTAAAATAATGCATAAATTATGAAAATTATTCTGTAATTCATATAAGACTTCAGTGCTGACGGTTCTGCTTTTTAATATTCAAATTTTTTAAATAAAAAACATAACTGATTGAAATTTAATTACTTCCGTTTGGATTTAAAAAACGAATTTTACGGGTGAAGATAAAACGTTAGAAAGGTACATAGTACAATGAATATACAAAAGATTACTGACAATCAAAATTTGGAGCTTAAAAATATTTTATTGAAGTTAGCTATTAAAAAAAACATCACGTTACATAAAATATTTATAGGAAAATTTTTAGCAAGCATTACTCTCGGCGAGCCAGCGGGTTGCCTAAGACGGCTAGTGTTAAAAAAAAATGCTAATTAACAATTCTTGAAATTTATACCATTACAAACAGTATAAATATCCTACTTAATTTATCTTGAATGTTATTTATTTTAAGTATTGACTACCTGTAATTGCAAATTCTTTTAAATCTACATTATGAATAGTTGATCATGAATGTAAATGCATTTTCATTTAATTAATATTAGATTATTCAAAATATAATTGCATTTGTAATTATATAATATATACTACTGCAATCAAAAAATATCCTACAAAACATATCCCATGTATTATATCTCTTTCAAAGTAATGCATGCACTTCTGTCAACGGTTTTACAAATTATCAAAACTTGCTTTTAAGTCATCAATGAAACTTTAAGAATTCGAAGAAAATTTTCACTTACCGAATAAATAATCTCAAATTGGCAACCAGGAAAAGGCAAGTTCAATCGTGAAAACAAGAAAAAGTCTTTTAGAAATAGGAAAAGTCACATGGTGCTCTATCAGGTTTTGGAATCATGTTTGTAGAATGTTTGATTAAAAACTCACGAATAATTTCACTTTGAAATGTGGTGCAAAAGCCATGAGTTCTCAGATGCATTTCAAGTCATTTTCGATTAATTGCTTTGCACAAAAAGTGCATAACACTCAAATAATAAATACGAAAATCAAAGAAAAAAGTTAACATTATTTTGACTTCATCTTTTAAGTGTCATTTACATGCTCGTTGAATTGCTTCGTTATTAAAAGCATATATTCTTATTTTATCACCGATAATAATGCGTTTTAGAAAGAAATCATTTTGAGAAAGCATTGCTCGAACTACTTGAATACGCTGTTACTTTTGGAACAAAGTTCTTAACACAATTCGAAAAGCGATGTGTTGCAGTCCTAAATTATCTTTTAAAATTGCTTGATAGGAACCAAATGATAAAAAAATTTGTTCAGTAATGTCTCTTATTGTCAGACGATAATCACCAAGTATCTGATTTTATCACTATCTTGATCCTTAATAGAAATGGATGGTCTACCAGATCGCGGGTTATCTGCGGCCTATTCTATGCCATCTTTGAATGTATATCAATCAAATACTGTTGTTTTCAGATTAACAATTGTAACTGTGCTTTTGCATATTTCACATGCGTTTATAGCAGAAATTTTAAGACAAATGTATTTTCAGATGATAAAATGGCGTAAATTCCTAACTACTATAGATGTTTATAGAAGTCATAAAAATATTTGATGAAAGTTTGCAGATGATAGGTACTAAAGATGTATTATAAATCAATATTCCAGATATTTTTGATTAAGTATATTAATTGATATATTTAACTTAAAAATTATAGTCAAAGTTGTGTAAAGAAAAGCAAGAACTGATCGTTTAATATAACATATGAAATATACCTTTCCTAAAAACATGTTTCAATAAGAGCTTAAAATTCAAATTAAATAAATTTTTCTGATGCAAGTTTCAGCATTCAAAATCTGAAATATTGAAGATGGATGCTTGTTTAATAGATTAATGAACAATTTCAAGAAACAACATTTAGAAGTTAACAGTTTATTCAAAATCTTATAAATGTAACTAATTACATATAATAAACAAATTATTGCACACTTATCAAAAAATTGCAATTAATGAATCATTTTTGAAATTCAATATTTTTGATTGAAAATGCATCTTCTATCCAGGAGGCCATAACATCTGTCTTCCTCCCAAAACATGGACGTGTAAATGATAAACTGACTGAGCTCCATCAGGACCATTGTTAATGACTAAAAAAATAAAAACATTAATTACACTACATTAATAACACTAAAATACTACATTAATAACACTAAAATTAAAATGTATCCTTTCAAATAAAATGAAAATGTACACAGACATTTAATAAGTAAAGTAATACATACACAAGTAAGACATACATTTAAGTAACACATATATTAAGTAACACATACATTTTATGTACAATATGTATAATCAGGACTGAACTAAGCAATGCGAGAACTTTTATGCAATTTCAAAATCGGGTACTCTATTTCAATCTAATTTCTTATTTAAGCAACAGTTGATTTCAGTATTTTACCAAAATAATAATAATAATTTGAAGCTAGTTTTACACAAAATGGCAAGATAATTATAAAAATTTTATAATTCAATCTAAATATTTCTTTAATTATACAGGTAGTTCCGAAAATATCTGCCAATATTTTGAAGGGGAGGATAGAGGGGACCAAAATAAGCCTTTTTTACTATCGAATGTATGCCCGGAAATGGAGCGTTTAATTACTGGTTGCAAATCAAATACAAACGTCGGAAGAAAGACAGGCTCACGGAAATGCCACAAGGATCTGCTCAATAAGCGCTGTTTTACAGAAGATCTCAAACGAGCGAATACTAACTTCACACCGTCAACACATTGATGACCGTAAATTTTCGAAGATGCTGGACATATCCTAACATCCCTCCTCAGCAGCAACAGACAGTCTGGCAACAAAATTTTCTGGGGAGTCATTGGGGGTAGCATAAAATGTGTTCTTCAGATGCCCTCACAAATAGAAATCTAAACATGATAAATCTGGTGATCGTGGTGACCAATGAGGTCCACTTCGACCTATCCAACGGTTTGCATACGTCGCGTCCATGTAATTTCGGACATGTTTGCTGAAATGCATAGGAGCATCATCATGTTGGAACCAGATTCGCGGTTGAATGAACGCTGGAACGTCGGCCATCAATTCGGGCAATCTTTCGCAGGAAGATGGAGTACGTGCACCCGTCCAAGTGAGGCATCGGCAAGATGCAAGGTTCAATAAGATAATCATGAACCATACCAGCACAAACGTTTATGGAACATCTCCGCTAGAATGCATGTGGTCTTGTTGCGTGTATACTGTAGATGCCCCAAACATTCGAATTGTGGTCATTAAACACTCCATCTCATGCAAATGTTACTTCGTCGGTGAATAGTTCGTATGCGTTGAAGTCCGGCTGTTGCAGGTACCTAGTAGATCCTAACGATCCGATAGGATTCTGACTATCTTGTACCAAGTATATCTTGACTATCCTCTGCATGCACAGGATAGTCATCCATATTTAATGTTTGTACTCTCTATAAGTGAAATGGCGCATAACTTCATCATCCTATACATGCGCACGCCTCAGACCCAGGCTTCGCGAAATAGCTTTCGTGCTTGCAGCAGGATTCTGTTCAACGGCACGTAAAACACTTTCTTCCACGGCAGGCGTTCGGGCGGTTTTGGTCCGACTCACATCTCGCTGGCTTCCCGTGAAAGGTGCATTTTCGCCGAGCTGGCGGTGGACACGGTCAAACGTTCGTCGACTCGGCAGTTGTCTTCCGGTAAAAGGGCTAGCCTCTGAGAAGCTAGCCCGTTTCCGCCGGCTGCCCAATACATCAGACGGATATCTGGAAGCTCTGCGTTTGTAAAGCGATGCATGCTGTTCTAATCCCATCGACCAAATGACCCTTTATTCCCAGATGCTGTTCAAAAAATGAGCAATCTATTGGTGCTTAAACACATCATTTTCGAACACACATTCTATGACAAAAAAAAAAAAAAACTTTTATATATGTATTTTCTATCCCACTTTTTAAATATTGCAGATAATTTCGGAGCACCCTGTAGATACAGGCATGTTAAAATTATAAAACTAGTAAGTCATTAATTGGGAGGAATCTTTAATTATATAATTAAAAAGTTGAAAATATTTTTCCCTACTTTTCTTTTGAAATAAATTCTTTAAAAATATATCGAACACCAATCCACCACTCCCTCTAAGATGTTAGATTCTTCACTCATTATAGCAAGTAAGTTCAAGCATTCTAGATTGGCTGAAAATCAATATCAACTTTTCAAAGTTTTTTTTTTTTTTTCAAAAATCAGATTTAATATTAGAATTAGTAAAAATGAGACACTTGTAAATTTTCAGTACATTATTATATCATTGCAGAGATTATTGTTCCTTCATTGGCTTTGAATAATTGTAATAAGAAATACCTATGATGCACCATTTCATTTACAAATTTAGAAATATTTTTTTAACAACTGATCTACAAGTGAACATGAATATTATATATATATATATATACACTATGGAAAATACTTTAAAATTTAAATGATCCTTGATTGCGATCAATATATTTGAATCCATGACTTTTGTAAATCAAATAAAGTAGAATTCTGTTTAAAAAAAAAGAATGCACTTAAAAAATCTTTAGGCTTGGAGTAGCTGCATATTATATTTATTTGATAATTCAGTTTGCTTGTCCTTGTAAGTCCTGTCAAGTTTTTATAAGACATTTTGTGAAAAGCAGTTGTAAAGTCTTTATTTTATTTGTTTATTTATTTACAATTCTTATTCTTTATAATTTCAAGGAAACAGAGCAATTTTATCTTTTGCCAAGATTTCTTTCTTAAAGCTATTATGAGAGCAATGTAGTGAACCTATTAAGAAGGTGGAAAGAAGGCACACACACACGCAAAAAAAATCTGAGCTTATAGAAATACAGTCAACACAACTCAGAAATTTTAGTGAAACTGTAATTCAAAAGATTAGGAAATTATTGTTAGTATTTAATATTCGAAATTATATATATATATATATATATATATATATATATATATATATATATATATATATACATACACACACACACATTTACAAATAATTTATATTTATTGCTGCAAAATCATGTTATGTATATATATATATAATTTAACTAACATCAGAAAACATACCAGCCACATTTTTTTCTCTTCCTTATATGCTCAAGAATATCATTAATTTGTGAAAGAATGATATTTTTATACAAGCACACTAAATATAGGTTAATTTTTTGAACAAAAACTTAAAAATTTATCTTTACCTAATCTGTAACCATTTTCAAGTTTTTCTTGAACTGCTACCTGTTTTGCAACTTGAAGAAGATGGCCTAACAGCTAAAAATGTATAAAAAGACAATACCAAAATAAAATATTTGTTATGTAAATAGAAATATAACAATGAATATAAAAATATGAAGTAAGTAGAAGTAAAATTTTGCAGTCAACATTAAATTTAATTAAATTATTCTTTTAAAAATAAAAACGTAATCATTTGTACGTTGAATCTGTACTGTTGATAAAACTTAAGTAATGACATTGGTATTTTAGATATAATTTATTTCGAGAGGAATTTGTAATTTTATCCTAAATAATTCACATGTATATTTTTAATCCAGGGTAATATTAATAAAAAATACAGTGGATTTCAAATATTAATCCCATTTATAGTTTATTATACAACTAAGATAAGCAAAAGAATTAAACTGCAAGACAACTTTTAAAATTTTGAAATACTTTTAAAGAGTAAAATATATTTTTAAAAACCAAGTAATAAATATGTTAAATAAATTCATATTAAAAGAACCAAGTTGTCAAAATTAATTGAATAATAATAATAATAAATATCAGTTGAAAGTTTAAATTCAAAACAGTTATAGGTGTTCACCATAAGGTCCTGGGAACAATATCAGGGTGCTTTGATCACTCAGCTCATAGTCTTTCAGCATCTTCAGATATGCATGTCTCATAGTCTACAGATATGCATGTCTCATAGTCTTCAGATATGCATGCCTTGTGTTTATCAGCATCAAATGATAACAGAAGAACAAACATATGCTGTTTTATATAGCTTCAGAAAAAAAAAAATCAAATATTGTTATACATGCATATCTGCATTTTTCAACTCTTCATACTAATCAATCAGAGAAAATTTTGGGATGAGTCATCATATTGTTTGATATTCTTGCATTTCTTGAAGGCTTGCATTGAACACTTATAACTGTGTTGAATTTAAAATTTCAACAGCTATTTTTATTATTTTTGATAAATAGCAAGGCAAAGTTAGTATATTCATTTATAAATATCGTGCATAAAATATGATTAGAGAAATATCTTTGAAGTGAGGAAATATTAACTGCAAAATATATAATAGACATAATACAGATGGAATCAAATCCCAATAGAAAACTGCATGGAACTATATAAGATATTCTCAAATTAAAAATATTTGGTATTTTAGCTCACAATCACATTTATGCAGGGTGCATAGCGTCATGAAAAGTGTTTAAATTTGAAAACCATTTTTAATCACCTTCTTAGTGCTTAATTTTTTAAAAAATGTCCTTAAAAAGTGCTTAATTTTGTCAAGCACATCGAAAATTTTTTGAGGGTTGCCAACAAGTATTAAGATTAGACTTTTTTTCCCATTCCTTCTTCAATATTGTGCATTGTTGCTTGTTTATTGAAATATTGGGAAGGTTATCCCGAAGGAGCTATACAAAATACTTACTATGTCATACTCAAAAAATGTTCAAATTTCAGTAGAATTCAAAGATAGTAAAGAATTTATTATGCCTAATAAATGTATGTTTGATATTTTTATGTGTTAAGAAAAAAAAGGGGATTGGTCTAACGAGTGGAAAATAAGAATACAGCAGGAGAATCTGGTGCACCAAAGAAATATATTGAACAAAGGAAAGGCCGCTCTAAAAACTCTTACAGTGAAGAAAGAGCCTTTAGCCCATTTCACATTCAATCCTTTATTTCATTAATAATGTCTCGAACAACCTATTAAAGTCATTTTACTGTACTATACTGAATTTTAATTCCGTGCTGTGCATAATTCAGCTTATTGATTGCATAAAATCTAGTATGGTGAAATTTTAACTTGAAACTATAGGTTTTCAATGATCATGATTTCTTCCACACTTTTTCTAAAGTTTCCCTCCATTTGAAAATTTTTATTTGTTAGACTTATCTTGACAAATTTTAGTTTTTATATATAAAAAAAATTAAAAAATAAAAACTTTTATTTTTCGGTGGGGTAGGGGTTAGATTCTATCATTTTTTTAATGATCTTCCACATTGTAATTCTTACATATTTTTCCCCCCATTGAAATCTCTCTATTCATATAGAGGTTTATCCCAATGGGCAGAGCCATGTGCAGCACAAACTACTGAAATTACTAAAATGACATTTAGAGAAAGTTGCTTCTTTGGTATAGAGGCCTGCTTAGAACAGATATGGTTTAGAACAGATTTTTCAAAATTTTAATTAGACCTTTAATTAAAAAATAAAAACAGAAATTTAATATGTTTTCACCAAAACATCAAAGCTTATTATCACACAAAAATTATTTTTATATCATTTTAAAAGGTGGCTTTTCAATGATACCAATTTTGTTTGAATGAATTTTTTAAAGTTTAAGTAATATTTGGAAAATTAGTTTTGGACACAATTTGTAACAATGACTTTTATTATAATAAATTTCAAAAACTACTGTTGCTTCATAGAACTGTGGTGAAAGCTTATAAGCCAGTTAACAGCTACACTACACAAGCAATTTCTTTTGTATTGTGGTCATGTTACAAGGCTGCAAACCACAAGGTCCCAGGTTCTATCCTCGCTCATAACAATCTTCCACATACCATTGAGTCACATTAAACATGCTAACATTGTGATAAAAAAATGCTTTCTTTGATTTAATTTAAAACTTTAAAGCTGTTTACTGATTATTCACCTTGGTAAGTGTTGTTAAATTTTGAGACACTGGGATATATTATCAAGTGCTAGCTTCAAAAATAATTTTAAAAAATTAATTAACTATAATTATTTTATTTTCATTTTACTTCTAACCAAAGAGCTGGTGTATTTTTAACTTCATGAATTTGTTTCTGTTACTTACAAGAACTAAGAGTTGTGAAATAATTTTCATTTTTTCACAAAATATATCATGTTTTTTTGTAATTTTTTAAAAGCTGAAGTAAGAAAATTTTATTTTTGCATATAGGTTAAAAAGCAGGTTTTTATTAATTTTTCAAAATTGAAACATCCCCAAAAATTCTTTAATAAATTTTAAAAGTATGAAGCGATAAAATAATTTTTTTTATAATCTGAACAGTTCTAAGCTATTCTGTAACTCTTTTATATATATATATATATATATATATATATATATATATATATATATATATATATATATATATATATATATACGATAAAAGGGATGATTTCAACTTTAAAATAACAAAACTATGTAACTACCATTCCAATCTAAACTCTAAAATTTTCAAAAATCTAATTTTCTCACAAGTTAACAGGATCAAAAGGGTTTGCAATAATAAAAATTCTTATATTGAAACATCAAACAACCTCCTTAAAAATTTAATTAAAAATGAATTTCCTAGAAATTACTGTAATGTCAATTTTTTAATTAAACAAGGTATGGTTTGGGATTAATCCTTTGGCTTAAATAAAAATAGAACTTTCCTTGCATATTGGATTACTCAATAGATGGTGCTGGGAGCCTACTTCTGTTTACATAATTTTTTAAAAACAGGGAATCACAATCAATAGTTTAAAGTTTTCTTGACTGTTAATGGTATGTACTGGCCTTTTCGTTTTTATTTTTTAATTTTGTGCTATTGTTTGTTTTTATTGTTATTTTTGTTATTGTATTTTTACTTTGTTGTGACTAATTTCTTCTTATTTGTTGTTTTATATTTCCTTTCTGTTAAAATGGTATATCTCTTGAGCATAATTTCAGGGGATTTTCAGGTCACGAGGAATCATTTTTAGACAAAGTCTGTTTTTCCTCACAGAAAAAATCCCTTTCTTTGAATCCCTGCCTGAGGGTGACCCTTGAAAAAGTCTTCAGGCCGGATTCTTTTTTTATATTTTTTTATATTTTTTATAATTTTTTTGATTTTTGTTTTTCCTATTAACTTGATTCTAATACTTTTGTATATATATATATATATATATAAAGAACAATTTGACCTAAAAATGTTTTTTATAAAAAAATTAGATCATGGCATTGTTCTATCATCAATTTTTGGTAGTTTCACAAATTTTATGATGCTAGCCATCCTAGGTAGCCTTTAGCTCTTAACTTTATAAGACTGCAAATAAAATGTTCTAAATTGCTAAATATTATGAGTTAGCATAGGAGCAAATTTATACTTCTCATTAAAGACATGTCAGATTTTATTTCTTGCTGCATATATAAAATTTTTGGTTTTGCTGCATATATAAATTTTTTTCTTGCTGCATTTTATAAAAATCAAATAAAAATTTTTTGGTCATCATATGCTTCTACATCACTGTCAACATTTTCATAAATGATGTGTTCATCCAAATTAATTGGTAATTTATTAGAAAATGTTGAAAAAGATTCCACATTTAATAAATAAGTTATTAAGACTAACCTCTGTATCTCCCGGAGAAGCATCACTCAAAGATGGAATCAGTTTTCGGGGAATAACCAGAAAGTGCTTTGGAGCCTGTGGTGTAATATCTCGAAAAGCCATGCACTTGAAAACATAAAATATTAGGATGAACACAAATATTTTTTTAATGGATCACACAGTAAATATGATTAAATTCTTATTTTAAATAGAAAAAAGTGTTTTCCACTCATGAAATATAAAAATTATCAGATATGATAAAGGTTAAAAAAATACTTTTTACTTAAAAAGCTTTTAAAATTACGTAAAGCAGCTAAGAAAGCTAGATTATTAGCTCAAAAGAAAAAGGATGAGGGAAAAAAAGGAAAAAGAAAGAAAGAAAGAAAAGGAAAAAAGAAAAAAAAAAGAACTAAAGAAAAAAAAATGATTTACGTGTTTGGGCAGAAGTTGATGATGATGCAATAAACCATTTTTTGAGTAAGTAAATATGAAAGCTTCCCTACATGAGAATTTACTACACCTTTATATTTAATGATTCATTTTTTTTATTGATTAGTCATATTTCCATGCATCTATATATATATATATATATAAAGGATCTTTACAGATAAGGAAAATGAAATAAATAAAGTAATTTTAATTTAAAGATAAATTTTCCATAAGAAATTTATTAAAAAAATTCCATAATAAATTTATAAAAATTAACAATCACTGAATTAAGATTATTTTATACTAATATATCTAGATCAGGACAAACATCTAATGATTAATTTTTTATCAGTTAATCAGAAAATTATTCAAATTAAATAATAAAACTCTAAATTAAGTGATACTGACATGCATCATTGTGAGTGAAGTATATAAAATTGTAGTCTTTTATGGTTACAATGCACAAGATATTGTTAGGAACCATATATTTTTAAAAATAGAAATATTTATAACTATCAAATTATTCATCCCTTTTGAAGATTTCAATATTGAAAGTACATATAAATTGAATATTTGTCTATAAAATAATTATAAGATAGTAAAACGTTGAGTTTTATCAACAAAAATATAAACCACTTTGAAAATTTAGGAAACTTTAATATGGAGTAGAAAGAAATAAGAATTAAAAATAATGATAAAAAAAAGATAAAATCAATATTATTTTTTAGAAATTAAAAGTACCTTGTCATCTTCATATAAGATATCAGCAGGTATACTTTTATCTAAAATTTTGGAAAAAATTGTGGGCTTAAAAGATGTTTTTGAAGCTTTTACAGCTTTTGAAACTTCGCTTTCAGCAGAACACATGGTTCTAACAAACTGGAAAGAGAAAGAATTTACATATATATATTGAAAATTTCAGCTGTAAAACAACTTTTCTTTACAAAGTTAAAAATAATTATTATTCAAATATTTCAAAAGGAAAAAGCAATCAAATAATCTACAAATTTTAAAAACTCTATTGCAAAAACATACTTTTAAAATACCAGATTAATTCAGACAATTGAGGTAGCTTAATTAATTCTACTTGGAATTAGGTTATTTTGTAAGTCATTAAACAAGAGACAAATGTCTTAATTGAAACAATTGCTCCAAATTAACTTCTAAAAATTCTATCACATTTTATTGGTACAGCAGTTCGAATTTTCAATACAGAAACAAAAATTTTCAAACACTGCAATTCTTCATTTCATTCATAATTTTTTTAGGACAGATGTGGACTAATTACATCCACAGCATTGGAAACATTATTTCAACATAATTATAAAAATGTGCATATATAAAAAAAATTTTCATAGCAATACTTTTTTCAGCCATAATCAGGTCTAAAAAATATTGTCAACAAGCTTGCAGTAGTATAAAATGCCTGCAGTTTTAAAATTTAAATATTAGACCACAAAAGCTAAATATCCCTTTAATTCCAGATTGTTTAGAAAATAAATATTTCATAAAAAAAATATTGAACAGTTGGATTTATTCTCACTTCCCATATGCATTAAAATTTACAATGCTGAAGTAAATCATGCAACTTCAAAGTTTTTAACAAATAATCACTTAAGAAAATAAAACAATATCAAAGACACTATTTTTTGTGTTTAGATAAATAAGGAAAAAAAAATTAAAGTATAAAGATATCACTTTCATTACCAAGTTTCGACAAGCGTTCCATATTAATAACTTTTGAGCAAATAAAATATTTGTCTTCATTTTATTACAGAAAAAAGCAATCACTTCATTGCAGCACTTAAGTATTCTTTCCCCTCCTTTTTTTTTTTAGATATACTTTTTCTGCACGGCCAACGTTACACACAGAGCTAATTTTTTCGAAAGACATAGAATAGGAAGGAGTCAAATTCGTTCATTTCCCTGTTCTGGACTTTTGATTCCGGGTTCGACCGCAGAGCTGGAAATGCATCTCGTTCTCAAGTCTGGATCCGGAATTCAACTAGTATTAAGGCTCAAACTTACTTTAATAATAAAGTTTTTAATATTAAAATTTTAAGATTTATTAAATGAATTATTTAATAAATCATTATTATTAATAGCATAAATTTAATAAAATTAATTATTTTAATGTTCGTCTTAATTAATTTCATTTGCTTTTTTTCATTTTTTAAAATTATGATTAATAAAAATTTTCCTAAGAATAATTAATATTCTATTCTTCCATTATATGAATTTTTTATGAATATACGTTATTATGAACATATGTTACTTAATACAGTTTTCAATATTTTGACGACGACACCAGACATTTGAAAACTGTATTGTATTCATCTTGTATATGAATTTTTATGAATATATGTTACTTAATACAGTTTTCAGTATTTTGTCAATGACACGAGACATTTTTAAACTGTATTATATGATTTTAAATGCAACTTTTCTATAAGTTTATTTTTATTTTCCGGAGGCAGTTTATTCATTGTAACGTTCAATTACAAAATTGCATATTTCTAATTAATTCAATTCAATCTAATAAAATCTCTAATCTAATCTGACTAACACCATATTCTACAAAAGTGCATTATTCAACATCAAAAAGTTTTAAAAAACTTCTTGTAGTTATTGGAAATTAAGTGTCAATATTCAGAAGTTTTAATTTGTTAATAATCTATTTATAATATTTTATTACCATCGACTTGCCTACTAATTTAACTATCACCAAAATCTAAGCAAAATACAGAACTTATTTTAATACGTCAAAGTTGCATTATTTTTTATTCCGAAAATAATTTTTTTTGTTTTTGTTTTCTTGACTATATACACTGCTATTAGTATTTTTTTCATCTTTGGACCGTCTTCTGATAATTCTTGTACAAGTTTTTCCGCATAACATTTTTTGAAATTTTTTCTTCTGAATAATGAATGTTAGTGGATTTTAAACAGGTGGATTCTCAGGAATAGAGTCAATCAAGATCGACTCTTTATCTCATAACTTTTTTTGCCGCCATTTTACAGAAAAGAAGTAATTCGGAAATTTGTTTAAAAATTATTTTCATGTCATTGACGTCAATCACGCCGCACCATTCTTGAGATAATTAAAGTCACTACCGCCACGAGAAAAACCCTAGTAACCCTAAAAGTAGGGGTCAATTGTAGAGATGCATAATCCACGATTTTTTGAATAACAAATAATATTGCTATTGTTATTTTTAAATATGCGTTCCAAATATCTGTTATTTCAATCATATTATTAATTAAAAATTATAACTTAATATTAAATATAAAATTTATTTATTGTAAATAATACTTAATTTACTAATTTAAGTAACGTGTGATTGAATTAATTTATCTGTTTCAGCTTACTTCTTAAGTTTTACTTTTTTCTCAAAACTATTTATTTAATTTATTTATTAGAGTGAACCATTTTCTCGAAAAGGTGAGTTAAAAATATATGTCATTTCTTTAAAATGTTTACTTTAGTCCTATATTCTACCAATAGATGGCGCCAGCAGTAAACAGAATACATGTAATCAAAGTCAATCAGGTCACGAGCAATTAAAAATTATCTGTATGGAATAGTGTATCATCAAATACGAATATCTGTCACTCCCGTAAAGTGGAGCGGTGATTTCGCACTTTTCAATGAAGCCTCGCACTTTCCGGTGAAATCACCGCTCCGATCAATTTCAGTGATATGCAATTCAATGATACGATACGATAATTCCAATTACCGCTCCGTTCACTTTCAATCCAATCACAGATTTCTTTCGAGAGCTTCCATTGGACAGATAGTATCGATTGTTACTTTCCAGTGAAGTCACCGCTCCGGCAAATTTCAGTGATATCGTATCGATTGTTACTTTCTATCGTGATCCAAAACCTGTAATCGAAATATCATCAGTAAGATCGTATCAAGGATTTGAATCACACCCGTCTTTGAAAAGTATTGATCACTTGTATTTGTGACTTTTTGATATTGGTTACGTAATAACCGCTCTTAAAATATTCGTCATCCCTAGTCACTAGGAATGGAAACGAGATATTCTATTACATTTTGGAGGAGAAGGAAATGACTGTATTTCATTTGGCACAAATAGAACCGGTTAGAAGTCTCATTTTGCTTTATACAGTCTATGCCTGACGTACATATTTTGTGATTTTCTGATCAATTCTATCATTTACGGATCTTTGTTATATATAATATATCTGTAAGAAGTGCTACGGATGACTGGGTAACCAATGTTGGAGAGTATGTGATCTTCCAAAGATTGTGATAAATATTTCATAAGTTCTTAAAAGAATATGAAACAAATAAATATCTTTAATTTTGTTTATTTATTGATTTGTTTCTATTTTAACTTTTTGCTGAATTTCGTGCTTTTATTTAGATTAAACAGTAACACATTTATTATCAATTAAACAGTAATACTTTCTAATTTTTTCCCCCCTGACTTTTAGTTTATTATTTGAAACTATCATTTTCATCTAATTCAAAACTTAGAAATTCTAGTGTAACAAAACAAAACAAAAAATTCTAGCTTTAAAAAGAAAGTTTTCCTCTCTTAAAATCGCATGAATCTTCAAGAAAATATCAAATTATTTTGTTATTATCCAATGGTTTTTATTTAATTGACGGCAGCCTCAGGTCTTTAAAAAATTCAGTACAAACGTAATAGAAGAAATGTCGTTGAATTCTTTTTTATGCAAGACATTACTTTTCAAATTAAATAACAAGGAATTTTTAAGTTTATCTACAATTTAATAACAAAATTTTATTCAACTATCATATAAATACATCTGCATTAGCACAGCCGAAATGAGTTTCTCGCCTAATGAAGCTCGTATAGTTAGCCAAATGTTGTGGTCAGTTTTGTGCCCACTTCCCTACTTTCTTCGACTCGTCTAATTATTGCAACTATGTTCAGGGTAGAGATGACGAATATTTTACGAGCAGTTATTACGTAACCAATATCATAAAGTCACAAATACCAGTGATCAATACTTTTCAAAGAGGGATGTGATTAGGGATGACGAACATTTTCAGAGCGGTTATTGCGTAACGAATATCAAAAAGTCACAAATACAAGTGATCAATACTTTTCAAAGAGGGGTGTGATTCAAATCCTTCATACGATTTTACTGATGATATTTCGATTACAGGTTTTGGATTACGATAGAAAGTAACAATCGATACGATATCACTGAAATTTGCCGGAGCGGTGACTTCACTGGAAAGTAACAATCGATACGATCTGTCCAATGGAAGCTCTCGAAAGAAATCTGTGATTGGATTGAAAAGTGAATGGACCGGTTATTGGAATTATCGTATCGTATCATTGAATTGCATATCACTGAACTTTATCGGAGCGGTGATTTCACCGGACAGTGCGAGGCTTCACTGGAAAGTGCGAAGTCACCGCTCCACTTTACGGGAGTGACCGATATTCGTATTTGATGATGCACTATTCCATACAGATCATTTTTAATTGCTCGTGACATGATTGACTTTGATTACATGTATTCTGTTTACTGCTGGCGCCATCTATTGGTAGAATATAGGACTAAAGTAAACATTTTAAAGAAATGACATATATTTTTAACTCATCTTTTCCAGAAAATGGTTCACTCTAATAAATAAATAGTTTTGAGAAAAAAAATATAAGAAGTAAGCTGAAACAGATAAATTAATTCAATCACACGTTACTTAAGTTAGTAAATTAAGTATTAATTACAATTAATAAATTTTATATTTAATATTAAGTTATAATTTTTAATTAATAATATGATTGAAATAACAAATATTTGGAACGCATATCTAAAAATAACAATAGCAGTATTATTTGTTATTTAAAAAATTGTGGATTATGCATCTCTAGATGTGATTCAAAGCCTTGATATGATCTTACTGGTGATATTTCGATTACAGGTTTTGGATCACGATAGAAAGTAACAACCGATACGATATCACTGAAATTTACCCGAGCGGTGACTTCACATGAAAGTAACAATCGATACGATCTGTCCAATGGAAGCTCTGGAGCAAAACAGAAACGGAGAAATCTGTGAATGGATTGAAAAGTGAACGAACCGGTTATTGGAATTATCGTATCATTGAATTGCATATCACTGAAATTTATCGGAGCGGTGACTTCACTGGAAAGTGTGAAATCGCCGCCCCACTTCATGAGAGTAAACTTGACTTTCCGATATTCGCATTTGATGATCCAATATTCCATAAAAATCCTTTTTAATTGCTTGTGACCAGACTTTGCATATATTCCGTTTACTGCTGGCGCCATCTATTGATAGAATATAGAACTAAAGTAAACAATTTAAAGAAATGACATATATTTTTAACTCACCTTTTCGAGAAAATGGTTTACTCCAATAAAGAAATTAAATAATTAGCTTTTAAAAAAATCAAATTTAAGAAGTAAGCTGAAATAGATAAATCAATTCAATCACACGTTACTTAAATTAATAATTTAAGTATTAATTACAATTAATAAATTCTATATTTAATATTAAGTAATAATTTTTAATTAATATGATTGAAATAACGGATATTTGGAACAAATATTTAAAAATAACAATAGCAAAATTATTTGTTATTCAAAAAATCGTGGATTATGCATCTCTGGTTCAGGGTTTTTCTCGTGACGGTAGGTCAGTATCAAAACCATACACGATTGATTGAATTTCATCTGCAAAGGATCTTTGCGTCATGGTCGTCAACACTGCCAAACCGGATGAACCTGCGCAATTCACACGAAGACGAAAATCTTGCCTGACCGGTTGCCTGCAGGCTTGAACAGAAAACTGTATCGTTTAAATATATTTCACAGAATTTGATGATTAATTTTATAAAAGTCATTTATTAATTTCAGAAATTTATTTTTAATGTAAGAGGATAGACAGGTGAGCGTATAGATTAACAGCTTTTTTTATGTCAATTTGTCAATACATTCCAAGATTTGAATGGACAGATTACAAATTGTGCAAAACAGAGCTGGTGATTTAATAAACTGAAAAATTCTTACTACATATTTTCATAAATTAATTTCACAGTTAATAACATAGTCAACTTTAGCATTTTTTATGATTGTTTTGTGTAAAGGAGAATGGTCAAAATGATGAATAAAATCTTTTATCCGGTAAGTTCTAACTTCATTCTTAACTACTTAGATTTCATTAGTGAGTTATCATTATAAATTTAATAGCAAAATATTGAATAACTATTGTCCAGTAAAAAAAAATAAAAATATTAGTCTTTTTCTAAGTAAATATATAACATAAATTTTACGAAAGGATTGCAATGTTGTATTCAATTTACCAAATGTTTTTGTGTTTTAATTTGCACATACTTTTATTCTTGGACCAAATGCATATTTCGTTTTGTTTATTTTTATATAATTGATAAAAAAATGATCAAGATAATTCTTTGCTGTTGAAATTTATCAAATCTTGTAAGCCATTCATATTTTTGAATTGGATAAAAATAACAGTGAAACAAAAGGAATATATAATTAGCAATTTAAAAATAAATATTTGGTACCCATTCTCCAGTAATACTATCTATAAAAAAATATTTATCTAGATATAGACATAACCCTATGAAAAAGTGACCATGGTAATGAGCATTTTATAGAATCATATAATATTTATTAACATTTAACTCCCTTGTTTCCAGTTGTCAAATAAAAAGTTTCTTTGAAAATAAAATAAAAATCATTTCTTTACTTACATAAAGGGAAGAGAAATAATGGTGAGGAAAATAAAAAAAATAAATAGTAAAATCAAAATTTATATAAAAATAAATTTGAGGAAAAGAAATAAATCAAATACATGAAAACAAAAGTTATGTATCATATCTAATCACTAAAGCTTTATCTTACCTTGTGTAAAAGAAACAATGGTCTAATTCTATAGACGATTTTACATAAGAAATACCAGCGCCTTACTCCGAAATTTTTAAACTCAGTGCTTTGAGCATTAATAAATAATCCATTAAATCTTTTACTGACTATTTTGGTATATTGAATCATAAGAATAAAATTATTCCTTTTCAGCTATAATGCGGACAGTAAAGAGTGAACTGCTCCCATATTGGATAAAAAAAAAAGTAAAAAAGCAATTGTAAAACTTATCAACTTCTCATAATGAAATTTAAAGTGAAACCAATTAGTACGGTGAATATGACTTCAAATCTGTGACTCTCTAAATTTGAAGCGAAATTTTAAGAAACTTGGAATTTAGCCATTTTAGTAAATGTTTAATTGAGGAACAGCGGAATGTCATTGAAATACATTTCAGAAAAGATAAGCGATCAACTGAAAAAGGTGAAATTTTGGGAGAATTTTACAATATGGAGGTGAATTTAAAAAATTCGCGAAATAAATTATAATTTTATGCAGATTAAAAGGAGGGAAGAATTTTAATCTAAATGGGTAGTCATCAAATTGAAGTAGGACTTCAGGACTACCTTAATATGATATTATGTAACTTAATCTACTTGTATTAGAAAATAGAATTCACTTGTACAATATAACTCAGATGAAAAAAGTAAGGAACCTTGAAAATTAAAATAATAAATATGTGCATTAAAAAATCAGAAAAATGTTCAATTCTAAGGATAAGCTAAAAAAATCAATATTCTTTAAAATTTACAAAAAGTAACCCTAGCCACCAAGTTAGTAATAGCATGAAAAACTGTGTTACTGCTGCTTCTGTAGATGTAAAATTGTCATATTAATTGACTTTTGATTGGGTGTTAATCATAAAAAAATTTATATGCTTTTTATGAAACAGCTGAAAAGAAAGGACGTTTGTACAATTGTATCAAAAATGAAAGAGGGCATTAAATTTGAAGGACAATCAACAGATAAATTAAAATTTAAACCCTTCAGGACCAGGATGTGGAGAACGAAGCGCTCTCACTGGACTGAATGCCCCGAAGTGAAACGTCACCACGGACCAACACAGTTTCAGCAGTTAAGCGTAATTTTACAAAAAGAAGAAGAAATATCTTATAAAATTATCCTTTTAATGTAATGACTTCAATTTTACAATTTTAACATTTAAATATATTACTATTAAATCTACTGCAATTAACATTTGTAATATACTACAACTTAATATGTATTAATTTAAAGACTATAACGTTGATAGAAATGAATGAAAAAAGCAAAAATATCAACTTTTAACTATACCCACGAAAACAAATATTATACACATGAAAATAAAGTTATAAATATAAAAAATGTATAATATTTCATTCTCACCCCCAGCAACAGTCATCTGAACGCATTTTCCCATATTCTCCTAACAAAAGAAACCAAAGCAATCAACAAGAACACCACAGTCCCTTTAAATCACACATGCACTTTTAGAGAGCCATTTGTTTATACCAATAAATCTATCGAATTCAGAAACGCAGAACAGAAACCAATGCCTGCCCGCATATGAAGGTCAAATGCTATATTATTAGACTGTTAAGTATTTCACTCTTCTCGTAATGGGAAGGTAAAATAGAACTGATCAAAAACATACAAAATACTATGGAGTGATCCTGAAACTCCAAACAACAAATCTATTCCTCCTACGTAAATCACTAAGCATTCCATCCTTTCCCTACTCAGTCAAAATATAAGCAAAAGCCCCCCCCCCAAAAAAAAAAATCATGGCCCTTTAAATGCCAAATCCTCTCGAAAGAGCGGAACACTTGCAATTGCTTACATGTTAAATATCCCGGATCAAGTAAAAAAAAAAAAAAAGTTCAGAACCGGATACGTATATTGAAGATCTGTGAAATATACTTCAGAGTTATAACGGACTTCAGCCGCCATCTAGTGTTATTAAAAAATTTAAATAAAATGTTCCAAATAGAAATCACACTGGCGGGATCGTAAGCCCATAGAAACGGAAAGGTTCGCTTCTTATACGATACCTTGGCTCGCGAAGGGAGAATCGCGTGATAACATATACGTGATCATGGTCCTGAACGGGTTAATGATAATTAACTTTTAAACAAGGAATCTTAGCACGTTTTACAGCTTACTCGCCACACTTGAAATGAAAAACAGCCTAAAATAATTGCAGAACATTGAAAAATCTAAAATAAATTTAAAAAATACAGTTTTTTTTTATATTTATTTATTTATTTATTTACGAAGCAGCAGAGCAATAGATTTTATGATGGTAATAAAATCTTGTTATTTCTGGTTCTTTAATTGGAAAATCAAAGTTATAGATATTTAGTTCGCTTTTAATCTTAATAATTATTTCTTAATTTAAATACGAAAAATAACACACACCTCACGTAATAAAAGATTTATTTTAAAGCTCTCTTATTATATCAATTTTCTCTCTTAACAATTTATTATCTATTCTTATCTCTTAATTTTCTCGAACAATATTAATAGCACATTTTATTTGTCACGCACATAAAAAAAAATGTGTAGTCCATTTAGAACCACTGAATAAAACGAGCAGTTTCAATAATTTCTTTGATCGTTGAACAGATAGATCTTTTTCCTCCTTAGAATTTCTTTCCTTCTATATTTAGCGAAGCCCCTCCTCACAAAGAAACTTAGGAAAGTAGATACCCACGAGTCCCCCGGTTTACCCGAATGGGTAACTCCTTTGTGTTAAATACAGGTGTGTTTTTAACTCCTGAAGTCAAAGCAATTCCATCGCCAAAATTACTTCAGAGACAGGAAAACAGATATACTCATGACTTTTTGAAATTTTTCTTCCCTTCTTTTTATTTTTCTGCTAATTTTCTTTTTTGAAACCGAGTCTTGACAATACTTACTTGGCATGGACATGATTAGATCTAACAATATTAAACATTTTATGGTATGAATTATCAAAGTAATATATGCAATTTAACCTTGTAGGTGAGGTAAATGACAGTACTTTATGTTTATAATATGTTGCAAACTTACACTAAACCGTTATACATCTGTAAAGTTCGTATATTTCAAAACTCATCGATTGTTCCAGTTAAATTTCTTCCTCTGTTCTTTCCTTCTCACTATTACCATTCAGAACATTATTTTAGTTCTTATCAGGCTGAGGGCCCCTCGATCGCTGGGCCCGGTGCATAGCATCCACTGCACCTCTCACATGGCTGGCCCTGCATTGAAGCCATAATTATTACTATACGCTTAAATAATCTCTCCTCTTGCAACAAACAGTATCGCAAAAAGTTTTTTTTTTTTCCCATTTATCATCATCCAGTCACAATAATCCCTGTTTATATGGTTTAGTACTGGTGATGGGGTGACTGGCTGTAATTAAAAAAAGTCTTTTATTTTATTCATTAATTCGTTCCACAGATTCGACAAGTAGAACTAAATCCTACTTGCCGGACTAGTTCCGAAAATTCATTTAATGATATGTTTAACGGAGCGCCCAGCCCCTAGGATTGGGGCTTAATCTCCGGTAGATGATAAACTTTTAAATAGCCTGGCTTTCCATATTTGGCCAATGCCAATGATGTGGGGGGTTGTTGGGAAGCGCCTAGGTTCGGTGGCCTTTAATCTTCTGCTCGACTGAAATGATGAATGAGTGACAAATAACTTATGTTGAGCATGATTAACAGTTTAGGGAATTATAAAAATTTTAGATCAGTTTTAAATGTTGCTAGAAATTGTGAGTTAACTTGACGGTATTTGGGGAAAAAAAAACATAAACATAAGATTACATAATTCTAAATGTAGTTTCTTATTTGTCATATTGTTTACATTGGCTATCGGCGGGTAGAGTAATCACAATGGGGAGTGGGGAAGCGGGGTCAAGGTTTAAGTTTTTAATTATTAGTTGTTGGGGATCTCAGTGCCTCGGCTAGGATCATCAATTTTTCCCAGACGTTTTCTTTTTTCTGCATTGCTGCGATGGTTCCTGGAATGTCTTTTATGGCGGAGAAAATCTTATTGAGCTCTGCGGCAAGTGTCAGGACTTCCTGCAAGTTTCCCTTAGTGTTGAAGGACGATTCTTCATCTGTTATCTGTTTGTTTACTTCCTTGGGTCCCGTCTCCTGGGGGGGGGAGGGGAGTTGCCTCGCTTTTGCGATCGGGTTGGTGGTAATTTTTTGTTTTTATTGCAACTGCGTAGCTTGTTCCTGGTCGGGTTGATTTGTTCTGGGCTACCTTTGGGTATTTGGGGCATCCTCTATAATTTGTGGTGTGGGGCCCTCAGCAATTGGCACATTTAACTTCTGCTTCTTTTCCCTTTTTTGGGCAGTCTCTAGATATGTGGCTTTCTGCACAGATGACACATTTAAGTTAAAAAGTCCGATGCACTGGCTTATATAGTACTAGCAGTAGGTGAGGTGGGATGTGCTTTATGAAACTAAGGTTTCTATTGGCTGTCAGGATGTGAAGGGAGGAGCAACATGGATTGGGAAAACGCTGCCGAGCAATTTAATAAGGATATGAAAAATTTAAGTTAAGATATGAAAAGATTAAGTTAATATAAAATAAATAGGAAAAACTAAAAATTTAAGGGCTAAATCAGAATATTACGGGGTCTTTTAATACGAAGATTAGGGGTATATTTAGGAATATCTAGAACTGCTTTATTGTCATGAGTGTCAATATTTTTAAAGAATTTTTCAGCGAGTTTTTTAATAAATTTTTTAAGTGGTGGGTAGTCAAGTGCTTTATACATGTTGGTGTTTGGCATATACCAATGGCAATTACAAAATCTTCTAATAAGGTTGTTTTGTTGAATTTCTATAATTCTTAGGTTTGATTTAGCAGCGTATCCCCAAACCGGAAATGCGTAAGTTAAAACTGGAAGCAGATAGGCTGTGCAAATAAGTATTTTGTTGTCCCTATTCATTTTGGAGTTTCGAGAAATTAAGGGATAAAATTTACGAGTTAGGTCTCGAAACTTCTTTTTAATATAAATAAGTAGTTCCGAAAATTCATGCATTAGTCATTTTATTTATAGTATCAGTTTTCGGAACTACTTATTTATGTTAAAAAGAAGTTTCGAGACCTAACTCGTAAATTTGGAGTTTCGAGAAATTAAGGGATAAAATTTATGAGTTAGGTCTCGAAACTTCTTTTTAACATAAATAAGTAGTTCCGAAAATTCATGCATTTAGTCATTTTATTTATAGTATCAGAACCGAGAACCCTTTGCAAAAAGAACGACATATCAAGCCAGTAAGATTACGCATGCGCATTTACTACTTGCCCCTTCGAGACAACCGTTATTTCCGTTCTTTCAGTGAATGCGCTTTCTTTTATCTGCGCATGCGTGGTCATATTGATTCTTATAACTGGTCCCTCTTCTCGTCCCTTGGCAACAAGTGCCGACGAACTAACTTGGCGTGAAAAATCGAGGATCTCGGCGTGGAGCCCATTTGTTATTGTTGCGAAAGCTCCAAAACACCAATTTGTCTCATCTTGTCTACTTAGTGTACTTTCCTAGTCATATCTGCGCATGAATCAGTTCGTCTCCTCTGCAGGAGCGTAAACGAAAAAAGAAGTATGTCTTTCATTAAATTAAATTTTATTCGTTTTATATAATTAACCGCTTTTGATGACCTATTTATCTGTCAGAAAATGTGGTTGTATGCAATTTCAAATTTCTTATGTATAATTATATTATTCCTTATGGAGCACGAGGGCATCATAATGCCATTAAAAATCGAATTATTTGTTATCCATCTTTTAATTGTATGTGGACTTTCACTTTCTGATTTTTCTTGAATGTTGAGAAAATAAGCGAAATTTCTTCCTCAGTTTTCAATGTTGTATAAAAATTACGCGATTTAATATTTGAAGAAATAATGAAGATAGTTTAAATTGCATGAAAAATATTGTTGAAAAGCGTGCAAAAAATTCTCAAATTTATGAAGAAAAGTGTATTTTAATTATCTTTAGGAAGACATTTTTTTGAATTTTAAAGATATAAAAGTTGCTCTTTTGTAGCATAATTTTAACACAATAAGTTTAATTTTAATAAGTAAATTTTAAAAAAATTGCTAAGAGCTTCCTGTTTTTCAAAGTTACATATTAATACCTTTAGGTAACATTCTCTCCAGTAGAGAACCAGGATGCTCCCCCAATCTACTTGATTTCTAATAGAGAATATTCCTGATCATTGTTTTTTTAAAATTCTATTTTCTTTTTGCTTTTGAACTATTTAATATGAAACAAAATTTATAGTATATTGTGTTTATTTTATTGTATTCTTGAGTTTAATGGCATAAAAACCATTAATTTTCAGTAAAATGGATGAATTGAGTTGCTACATATACTGCTCATTAATTTTAGTTTTAGTTTCTCGAAATATTCATCCAGTTATTTCAGACCAAGTAGAACATATGCTCAAAACATGTCGATATCAAATCTATTATGATATAATTTTTTTTTACCATTATGCTATCATTTGGAACTTCAGAATTTCATAATATTATATCTGTGATTTCTTTTTGATATTGCTTTTATAAGAAGAAAGTAAATATAAATGCATTTATTTTTGAAATCAGAATTTTTTTCTTTTGTAAATGTATTTGAATTACTTATTGTGAATAAAAAATCTTAAATATTATGTAGATAAATATACATAGTATAATTGAAATATTTATAAAATGTGAAAATTTCATGGAAAATTAATATGATAAAAATTTCACACTTGTCATATAATTGATTATAGTAAGGAATGAAAATATTGTATTACGTCCCAATACCTTCATTATTACATTACAACTAAAGCAAGCATTATTCATATTCATCAAAGCACCATGTCTTCAATGCTTTAGCTTGTAAGCTTAATAATATAATCTGCAGGAACTTTATGAAAACCTTAGGCATAATATAACACCTATGTGAAATTGGTAAATATATAACTTATGTAGTGTTAAACGAGTGAAAATTGATTGAATGCATAAATTTCATTTTTAAAGGTTCCTAATGCACAGTCAGATGAATGGAAAATTGATGCAACAAACATAATTTATTTTGAAAAGTTCCTGATGTGCAATCAGATGAGTAAAAATAAATGTATATACTGTATTGTAAAAGGATTTTAAGGCTTTATTATATTCCATATCATTTTACTGTCATTAATAGAGAGCTGGAAAGAACTTTTTCATTTATTCTCTTTTAGAGAGAAATGAGATATACATAAACAAAGTAAGCAGTTACTAGAAATAAAGAGTATGTCTTGAGATTTACAACTCACATATTTCTACAAATATGTGAACTTTGGACTTCAAAAAAGTATTTTCATATTTCCTTTACATGATTTAGCACTGCTTTTATGATACTATTTAGTTTTTTTTTAAACCAAAGTTTCTCCTCTCCTTTATAACCCATTGACCTTTAGTTCGCTAGCTTCAGAAGGTTCTTAAAACTATCTTAGTCTGGTGTAGTATTTCTGCTTTCCCTCGTCTTATTACAACATGGGCTAAACTTCCCTTGTTTTTAGTGTTAACCATTTTACTGGTAGATTTAGTATTTGAAATGGAAATAGCATGAATTATAATGAATGTGTAGTTCTCTGATTAAACTTATTATAAACAACATATTTTATTATTTATTAATATGATTATTATAAAAATCATATTATTAAATACCTTTACCTTTATTAAATACCTTTTGAAAAAAATAAAATCTTATTAAAAATTATGGAATAAAAATTTATATGGCTTTCTATTTTATTTGTTTTTTTATTTCATTTTTTAAAATTCTTAAAGTAATAATACAATCTTTTATCAATTGAAAGTAATACTCTATATTTATCTTTCTAAAAATTTATGACAAAATAATAAGTTTTTGAAGTTTATTTTAATGCTGAACACTTGTTAATGCATTCATTTACTTATGAAACTTATTTGTGATCAAAATTAGCATTTTCTTTTTTAGTAGATGAATATTTTAAATATCAATTTCTTATATCATTTAAAAATGGCTCAAATTGTCATAAATTCATGTATTTCTCTTCCTGCAAATATTGTAATGAACTTTTCCTCCATTGAATTCCTTCAATGAAATTCAAATTTCAAATATATCCTTTTTATTAAGTTACAACATGATTTTATTGTAAAAATTCAAGGGATTGCATAGAAGAATAAACTTATCTGTATGTACCTAGAAATCTAGAACTATCTGTTTCAAACTGTTGTTTTCATATATTTCATGTCTGAACAATTCAAAAAATTTTATAAAAAGTATTTCATTTCATGGGAATTTCAAACATTGCTTGCACTATGAAATAAAAGAAAAAAAAATGTTGAGTAAAGGATTGTTTTATTATTATTATTTTTCATCATAAGTGTTTTCATAAAAGTGTTTAAAACACAAGATTGATAAATTAGGTTTTTGTTTTATTACATTAATAAAATTCATTGCTATAAATTTTGAAACTTTGATTAAAATGAAACAAATTATTGATATTAATGAATTTTAAAATTATTTTGTTTATTTATGGGCGGAGGGCTTTCATTAAAGGTTCTTATCCTCCCGATATAATAGATGGATGGGTGAAAAGTGACTTAACAATGGTATTGCATAGCAAGAAGGTTTTATTGCATCAGAGATATTGAAGCTTAGTTAGGATTAATTAGTTAAGAAGCTAGTTAGTTATATATAAAACAAATATAGAGAGAGAAAAGCTTGTTTTTTATATGATAGAATAAATCAGCAAAGTCACATTGGTGTTGTTACGTAGCAAGTTATTGGTGGTCTAGTCTCAGATGAATCGTTGGGGTCTCTGGATATTAAATTCCTCTTATTACCTGCAACTTTATTATTTTTTTTTATCAAAAATGTCATTCACAAATCACTTTTAACAAAGCCAAAAGTTTAATATTTTCATAAATTCTTAATATTTAAAAATTCATAAGATTTCCTGTAGCAGTTTAAAGGGAAGTAATTTAATTAATTTCAATTATCTATATTACTTAAGCATTTTTTTACATCAATATATTACATACATTATGGAAGTGAAATTTAAATCATTTTCGTTGTTGCTCCTGTCATTTCATCCAGGCTTTCCTCCCCCCCCCCAATTGCTGATATCAAGATATGATTCAACTTATTTCTAAATGTTGAGTGTTTTTCAGGGATTTGCTTTTCTTAAAAGTTTTGTTGCACTTTAATATAGCTTTAACTTCAGAATCAAGTAATGGTGAAACAATTTTTTTTTTTGTCCATTTTTAAAAAGTCTGGCCTTAGGAAGTGCATAGTCGTATTGTAAGCAATTTTTGATAGTACCTGGTACCAGGCAATTTTTGCTCAGAATATAAAATAACTTTTAATTAAAAAAATATACCTTCTTTTTAAAAAATATGGTTATTAGTGGGGGGAAAAAAAGAGTTTTCATTTTGTTTTTTACTTTTTAAACATTAATCATGTAGGGAATTTTAAAATCATTATTATTTTTATTTTGAAATTCACTACCAATTAGTACTGCTAACATGGGATAAAATTTGAGTGAACTGATAGATCAATTCATAAGTTTATTTTGAAAAGTCTAAAATTGTGTGTAGTCATAGAGAATACAAACTACCATAGAAGAAGTGAATGAAAATTCTGTTACAAAGAAAGATATGTCATTAATTACATTCATTGAGAATTCTATTAAAAATCAAATAAGTAAAGATTTAATGTATGATTCATAAAAATAAATATTTTCTATATTCCAATAAAAAATTATTATTATTTAAATGATTCTGAATAAAGGAGAGTTAAATTCAAACTATTGGAATTGCAATAAAGGACAAAAATAATGATCTTGATGCTAAAAAAAGTTTTTAAAAAAAATCGAAATTCAACTTGATTTTAATTTTTATCATCATTATTATGGCATTTGAACGAAATAAAAAATGAACACTTTTATTTCTCTTCTCAATATTGGAAGATTTTTTCCTTCCTTTTATTTCTTTATTTTATCATTAAAATCCGATGTTGTTTATATATATATATATACACGCTCGCATATATTTACAAATTTAAATCATGTGTTTGTATGCAAACAATGCAAAAACCTAAATTATCAAAATATTTAAATTTAAAGAAACTTCTGCTAAAAGTACAGTAAAAAAAAAAAAATCTTATAAATTTTAAATAGAGGAAGAAGGATTCTTTCATTATATTTAATAGTTTTAATTAAAAAATAATTAAATAAACCATAATTTTTTTGAAAAATAATGAAATTATATTTGTTAATAAAAGATTTATTAATTACATTATAATAATTATTATAAACCTGTTTAATTTTTTTCAAAAATTGAGAATTTTTTCAGTCAGTTTTTTAAAACATTATTATTTGTAGGCTTGACATTAAACTGAACAAAATATATTCGTTTCGCTGACTGTATTTTTACATTTTATAAATAAGAAATTCAATCGGCTGGGGAAAAAAATTGAATTGTCAGTAAATTAAAATTAAAAATTTGAATTTGTCTGCTTGATGGAAAGTGGCACACTTTATACATAAGACAGTAAGGACCTTCCAGAATGTATGTCTGTGAGAGAGAAAGGAAAGACTTTGCTCTCTGAGAATTGCTCTGGAACATCCTGGGCCTCTACTCATACAGATAAACCAATAATTATGAATTTTATGTTACAAACAAGTAAATTTTTACTGTATACAAGAGCAAGGACCAAGGATTTTTCAAAATAAATATCCATTTATTGAGGAAACGCTGATCCTTATGATGGGATAGTGACACTTGTACTCACTCATTAACTTGAGCCATTTGCTCTCACATTATAGGTTTACTGAGCCTATAACTTTGGCAGGAAAAGATGAGCATTTAGAGGAATTTTAGAGAATATCTACTTATTGTTCTGATACGAGAAGATTGATGGTTGAGAATTCTTTCTCATGGAATAATCACCTCTTTCGCATGGTAAAACTGATAATTGCCCTTTAAGAACGTTAGAAACATCTTAGAAATTCATTAGGTGTTCGATGTGCTTTTTTTTTTTTTTTTTTTTTTTTGCTTTGGCACGATTTTAAATAAGAATAATAGTACCGAAATATTCGAAAAATTAAAAATAAAGCCATCATCTATGTATAATTGATGTCAATATTGACAGGACTAATCTTAAGAATGTAATGCTGCTGCTTTTACGAAAAATCCGAAGGATATAAAGAAAATTTGAAGAAAAAAAAATGTAACAGTGTTCTTTTCAAAATTATTTTTTTAAGCCAGTTGAAGCTATGATCAAGGTTAAGAAGCACGTAGCAGAAATTAAAAACAGAATTCGTAAAACTGGTGAATTCATTTCAGAAATATATCAAAAAGAAATGTCTTCTCTTTTCAATGTGATTATGAATTTCTTGATGGATATTAATTTTTGCAAATTATAAATTTAAGCAACATTCATATATTTAAATATCTCTACCTTAAGATTGTCAACATCGATTGCAGAAAATGCTTTCAATATAGTAACCATAATGTAGATTGAATAATTGTTCAACAATTTTTATAATTTGGAAAATATTGTCTTCAGTGGAAAATGGAACAAACTTTTTTTAATCTCTAAATATACATAAACAATGTTAAATTATCAATATTCAAATTTTTTAACATTCAAAATAAATTAATTAATTGTCAATTCAAATTAACATTACTAAATGTACTACTATGAAAGAAATGAATCATTTAATTTTTCAAATATATAATTTAAAATCACATATTTCATGTAAAATGGGGATATATATATATATATATATATATATATATATATATATATATATATATATATATATATATATATATATATATATATAAATAATTAAAAATATACGAACAAAGAAAAGGACAAAGAGATTATTATCAGTTTACAGAAATAATCTGTTAACTTATTTAACTCTCCTAACAATTACTGGTTATTTAAATGGATGTAAAACTATTTTAAATAGGTGTTCTTTTTTAAAGGAAGTTATTTCTGATATGTAAGAATGATTCAATTTGTTTTCCATTTTAGTATTCAAGTATTGCAAATATGTGAGAGACAATATTCAAAAATTTATTAAATGCTAAATTTTAACTTGAATGCTCCATCTGTCTTATTTGTAAGTACATTAACCTTTTCTTAATTAGTCACTATATATATATATATATAAAGAGACAGAGAGAGAGAGAGATTTTTTAAAAGTAAATACTCTTTTACATAGAATTTTTTTATATAAATGTGGTTTAACCAACATTCGATTTCACTTTATAATTTTGATATAATTAATGCATTGATGCCAAAAATATAAAATATAAATGTAATTATATTTAGTCAGTCAGGTTATTGTATTGTGCAAAGCTGTGTTTTATACTAAATATTGAATAAAAAATAATTTAATTCCTTACATACAAAGAGAATTTGAAATCATCTTTGAAAGGTAGACAATAAAAATTGCAGATATATCAAATTTTAGAGTAGCAAATATCCATAACAATTGTCACTGTTAAAAGGTATCAAAAAGGGTGAATCCAAGTAACTTTCAAAGCATCATTTTAGCAGCAATAAAATTACCCTAGAATTTAGTTAAATCAGACTGATTATGTAAAAGAAATTAAATAAATAAATTATTAAATCGAAGTATATGTAAGTGGATTATTTAGGATACTACCAAATATTATTTTAAATTATTGAAAATGATTTTTTCCCCTTACTTTATAAAAAACAAACGCTGAAAATCAAAACCTCAATTATGTAGAAAGCCATGCATTTTATATATTTAAATAAATAGCATTAAGAGGCAAAATAAACTCGATTTATATATTTCAAAATATAATTCTTCACATTATGAAGAATCGTGTATGATTGGTATTATATATATAATATTTTACATGTATAATATATTAATATATATAAAATATATAACACTTAAATAATTGATTCGTGTGGTCTTCTGCATTTTCTTTTATGCAATGGAGTGGGGGGGGAAGCTTAAATAAAAAAAAGCTTTTTTAACTTTAGCACATCTTTATGATGAATATTTTTTAGGAAATATTTTACATTTTATGTAATCTTTTCACTTCTGTCATACAGAGAAATATCTTATTATCTCTGATATATAAAGGATATTTTATAAAATGACCTCAAGGATTTTTTCAAAAAAAAAAAAAAAAAAATAGCTATCTAAAGAAGCCATTTTTCGTATGAAATTTGATGATTCTGATTTAAAATACTGAATTTTCGGGTTATGACAGGATGTATGTTTTGGCTTTAAATCTTGGTTACAGATACAATTATAGAAACTAACAAAAAACTACATTGGTTTCCTTTAGTATGTGCGCCTTAGGAAATCTAACAAAGGTTTGATCGTCTGTCGGTCTGTACTTGTAGAAACATATAAAGCTGAAGCTGAAAAAAGGAATCATTTAAATACATCACATCTTTCAAACTCACAATAAACTTAAATACATCACATCTTTCATCATCAAAACTACAAATGTAGTTTTGTGTCAAATTTTTGTTTCAGTCGGTCTTGAAAAACCTGTATAGAACAGAAATTCCGTTTTCGGTTGTTATTAAACACATGTTGGGGATTAATCGCCAAGGATGACTCGATAGAATCGGTAAAAGAGCTAAATTCACGCCAAAACGCCAGTATCATGCAAGCAGTTCTCTAGGATAACGCCTTTATTAGAAAGTATGCAAGAAAGTTTTCGGAAGACCATTGCTGCTGGTTTTAAAGAAAAATAGCAAAATAATAATAATTTTAATGAAACGAAAACAGTAGATTTCTTTTGATAGTTTATCTTTAAAAATAAATGAACTTTTTGAGAAATGCGTTTTAAAGTAAAATTAAACATAGCCTATTGAAGTTGTATCTTCGGTTCATTTAAAGAAATTTTTTCCTCTAATTATATTACCAATTTCTTTACTTTTCTTCTAATTACATCACCAATTTCTTCCTCTAATTACATTCCAATTTTTTTGCATCACCAATTTCTTTCTTCTTTCCAATTTTCTCAATAAAGGTTTTATTATTATTATTATTTTCAAGTTCATATCGGCACATTTTGACATTTTTTGAACATTTTGACATTTTTGTTTTAACATTACATTACATGCAACAACATTAAGTTTTGACATGTTTTAAACTGTATCGTTTTTTTTTTTTTTTTTTTTTTTTTTAATTTTATTCGTTTGTCCGTTACAATACAAAAACACACAGCTATAGCTTTGTACTGATTGATGTTTTTAATATTCTTGGATTATGTCTTTTTGCTTTAGCTTGTGCCAGTTTCAATATATGAGGACTGGTAATAATTATAACTGCTTCCTTAGCGATATAATAATCCCCTTGATTTGACCATCGATTTCAGGCAATGAATTTAAGTTCAATCTAAGCAGTCTTTGAACCCCCCTCCCTCCAAAAAAAAAGGATTTAACCTCATCATTAAAATATTGAATAAAATTATTATAGTAAACTATAGTCCAGAAAATTTCTTCTTTCAGGATATAACGTGTTTTTCTACTTGTTTACAAGCATTCAAAGATTATCGTTCCTTTGTTAATCATATGAATAATGATATCTATACAGGAAGGATGTTCCAAAAAATTGCAACAAGCGTTTATTTCCTTTACAACTGCAATTAGATATATTCTTATTGCAAAGTTTCATCAAGTAGGATATCAAAATGTATGAACAAACTTTGGCAAACTGAAAAAAACTTTGGTTTCTGTTGAGAGGATAATAAAAAGAAAGATTAAATTTTTATACAGCCCATATTATGAAAAAGGGCCAATTAGTGAAATATTGTTCTTATATCCATACATGCACATTTACGCTTCTTATCTGTAAATGGACGAGATAATAAAGACAAATTTTTTGCCTTATACTTTTCTTTCATGACTAAGCAGTGTTTGAGCGATACTTTCGTTGTTATTTTCTATAATAATATACATATCCCGAAAGATTATTTAAAGGACAAAATCAGAAAATATCACGCATTAACTTTCATAAAAATTTTTTTAAAAAAATGGCTTGTTAATGCATTAATTGATATGCTTAAAACACTTGTTCAAAATTAGTACCTTCAACGTCTATGCAAAGCTGTACCCTTTTAACAGTACTTGCTCGTATGCGATCGAGTTCATCTATGACATAAAGACATCTTTAGAATTCGTCAGCACAAATCTATAGAACATTTTCTCACAAAGCTAATTCATCCCTTAGTTCAGACATAATGCCAGTCAAAATTAATCTGTGGGCTACCAAATGGAACCAACTAAAGAGTTTTCTAAAAATAAAATACATAACATATTTACAGAAAATTGTCATTGAATAATTAACTTCTTGTATGAAGAATTTATATTCACCTTTCGAAAATTGATAGTTTTGTCCTAGTTAAAGTAACATTGGATTGCCGAAACTGCATTTTTTCAGAAAAGAAGGATTTGATTTTACCTAAGGAAGGGCCCAATCGTAAAATTCTAGACTTCGATCTTTTAATTGTATTCTGTATGAACGCCAGGTATTAGGTTGAAGCATTTTTTACTCTGCTGATTGTGGAATGTTGAGTTCTGGTTTGACTGTTCATAATCTAGTATAAAATTAGCCTGAAAAGTAAGGCAAACTATAAATTTTTGCATCACATGTATGATGTCTCATCCTCTCCAAGGAAGGAAAGCTCCTGCAATTTTTAATCGCTGAACACCCTGCCTAGAAAAATGCTGGAAACTGAAAACGATGTTTATACATATTCTTTTTACTATTCCGGAAGAATATTTATTTATATTCTTTTACAACTAGGCCGGCAATACGATTATATATAACTTAAATCGTCATAGTATCCTTACTTTCCTTCTTGTCATATGTATGCCATCCCTTTAGAAAGCTCACAAGTGCGAGCAAAAATGTTTACTTTCTTGTTGAGTATTACTTCTCAGATATGTCAAACGTTCAGTTTCTGAAGTTTCGCTTCCCTTCTTTATAAAATGGAAGTTGCATCTGTCGACCAATCAAGGTGAACAACGTTATACGTGATTAGCAAATTTATTTGAAGTCGTAATGATTGGGTGATATACTACCAGACAATATGTACATATGATAGTTTTTCTGGGCTGAATAAAATTTACATTCTGAAATAAAGGTTTTCTTCCAAAAACATTGAAAACTAATGTGATCTGATCTCTGCAAATTTTGTAGATAGAAATGTAAAAAATTTTGTGTGCGTAAACGAATGTAAGATAAAAGTTATGTTAAATTACACATTGATACTATGACGGGTTTATAAAAATTTAATTTTTTCATCTTTTTCTTAGCCTTTTCTGCAGAAGCCAAAGTATTTTCATACAATTGATTACCTTATTTAATGAACTTCATAATTGGAAGTATGCGTCTTGGTGCGATATTTAGAGAAATAAAAACATTTTCCACTTTTGGGGGCCCTTTTGGAAGAAATCAGTCCAACCGACTTTAAGGCCAGTTCTAACTGCTGCTTTTTCTTATAAAATGGGATGTAAAAAAATGAGGGCAACAAATTAGGAAAATATATAATGCAATGAACAGAACGATACAAAACTTCTAAAATAATAAGAATTATTTGCCTGTCAAAATTTGACGCATAAAAATTATTTATTGAGGACACTATTAAGACAGAGTTGACACGTAACTGAAAGATAGGGTTTTTTTTTTAAATTTATTTATAATGTTAAACATTATTGTTATTAAACTTTAAAAAAAAACACACATTTTGCTTAGCAAATTTATGTTTAAAAACAAATTTAAATTTTAGTTAAAATGAAACAAATAATTGTATGCCAATGGAAACGTGAGGCCTACCAAATTCTTATTTTCCGTGGAAACTACAAAATGATCCTAACAAGCAGCTGACCTGCCTCTTTTATTACAGTCAAGGGAGACGCACTGACGACTTACTACGTCGGAGCCGTTTTTAAGGAAGTCTCAGAGCCTTAGAACATAGGGGAAAATACAAAGGGCGAGTTCAATCTGATAGTTTTTTTCGTATGAAGATGGCAGGGATGACGTACCATTGGAAAAGACGGAGATACGAATATTCAATCCGACAACCCTAAAACAAGAGGTTCTATATAATAGTTTTTTTTTGGGGGGGGGCTGCTTTTAAACGTTTTTTTTTTTTTTTTTTTTTTTTTTCCCTTCCTCGAGGGTCTTTTATTTTTATATCTGGATCTCGTCTGTGCTTCTTCTCACTGCATTAAAATTAGATCATCGATTTATTGCAGTGATTCCAATATTTTCGATTATGCTGAAGCAGTTTTTGTGGCTTTGATGATGGGGGCGGTTTTAAAACAAAAGGAAGAAGCAACTCTCAAATCTGACATTCTGTATGTCATTTTTTTTTTTTTTTTGAGAACTTTAGAAAAATCTTGCCACCTACATTCCATTAATAAATTCTCTACAACTTCCAAGAATTTTTCCTTTGTTGTCGTTTCTGCTTCTTGATGTATTTGTAATTATTGAAATCTGACAAAGAAATCAATTTCAAAAACCCTTTAGTGGGTTTAGCAGAATGTATCACTTGAATCAGCGCCCTCTCCCTCCCATTTTAAAAAATTCTCTACAAGAGGAAGGAATACAGATTTTACCTTTTATACATTCAGCATCTCACATATTCTATACACAGTAACTAGACTCTAGGGCTTGCACCAAAATTTGCTCATAGGTAGAAACAGGAATTTTCTAATGTTTAGGGAAAATGGAGACTTTTCAATCCACCATGATTCTGTGTCAGATTCCTGCTCTGTACTGTTAATGCTGCATATATGGAAATGATTCGAAATGTCTGCTTGAAATTAAGAAATGTGGATGCTTTTGATTTCAAAAACTATGTTATTGAAATGAACGTAACTGCAGATTTTAATGAAAAAACATTATAGCCCAACTAAAGAATATGGTATAGATTTTTTTTACCCGTGTCAACCAAATCGATGGCTTAATTTTTTTTTTATTTAATTAAATATCTTATGTGCTTGTTTACTGAAAATGTCAAGTGCACCTACATTAAAAGAATTCTAAAAAACTAGCAATTTAAGATGATAAAATTTATGATTCATAATAAAAAAAATTGATACCGGCTACTTTATTAAGATTCCACTAAGTTTTTATTTTTATCAGCTCCATGCCTTTTGATTTTTCGTTAATCTGTTAATGTTGATGATTGAAATACTTAAATATTTACTGGTATGTATAAAAAACAGTAAGATTTTATGTTTTGAAACGCTGATGTTAATTTTTATTAATGATAAGAATATTTAATATTTTTATTTGCTGACAAAATTTATAATCTTAAAATTTTATGGTGATACTTTAGAATTCTAAAATATTGATAGGAAGTTGATCTTTATAAAATTACACACACCTAAATGAACGTTGTTAGTTGAATTATTTGGAAATAAAATCTAAATACTAGAAAGCGCAATTCCGTTCATCAAAGTTTTGTATAAAAATATAGCCAATAAAAAAAATTATGTCTTAGAATTTTAAAATTTTGGATTTTATTATTTATAAGACGTCTTTTATAACCGCTGGTTGGTCAAAATATTGTTTGCATTTAATTTCAATTGAATTTCTTAAACATAACTTTTTGTTCATGATTTATGCCCATGACAAAATATTTTTAAGTGTCTGATTGTCCTAGATATTAAACCATGTTAATTTAATAATCTTATATATGTTAGTGTTATTGGAAACATGATTGTCTGAGACATCTAACATTGGTAATATTGTAGTTAATTTATATATATATATATTACTTTCCCCATATTATCTTGTTAACACAATAATTAGAATACTTTTGTTTGGATTTTAACTGGTTTGACATATGTTGTAAGAAGTGTAAAAAAAAACTTTGAGTTGTAAATGGGTCATCTAACTTAAACAGAGTGAAAATGGTGAGGTGTTGAAATTTTCACTTCCCTGTAACTTATTTAATATTGGAGATAGAAAAATGAAACAAATTAGAACCCCATTAAGGCGGACAACTTTCTTATTTAAAGTTTTTCGATTGCTTAGAAGTTAAGGATTAAAAAATGATTTTTAACCTCTAATTTTGTCTATTTCTAGCATCAGCAATTATATTGTTGCCAGTTTTGAAAAAAAAATGACATAAAAATTCTATCTTCATTTCATTTCCATATTTTGAATTTGTTTAAATCCACGTGGACTAAAATAATAAAAGCTCGAATAAAGATAATTAATGTATACTTATAATAAAGCTCAATGTGTGTGTTTGTGTGTGTGTGTTGACGCTCTACAGGTCAGGTCATTTGACATACAACTATCAAATTTGGTACATGTATACCTTAGAGGTCGGGAATGTGCACCTGGGGTCCCTTTTTTTGAAATTTTAATTAGAATTTTAATTATTAATTAAAAACTAACTTTCCCGCCAAAAAAATCTTCCATTTTCCCCACCGCCAACTTTTCCGCCAAAATAATCTTCCATTTTCCCCACCTCCAAATGAGTAAGGCTTTTTCTCCCAACAGTAATGAGGCTAGGGTTAATATTTTTCGGCGGATTATTTCAAACAATTCTGTTTATTTTCTTAATGTTTGATGCATTTAAAATTAAACATTGTTAATTAATCCATGTTTCAGATTCATTCTGAAGTACTTTTGAATTAAAATAACACAGAATAAAGGAAATTAAAAATGTATAATCTGCATAGCGTTACCCCAACTGGCGTAGAAAAATTCACGCATTTGCGTTACCTAACTGGCGAAGAAACTTCACGCATGCGCATTGTTCTGATTGTTGTCATGACAACCACTATCAACGTATGATTTAAATTATTTTTAGGTTAGTTGCATGCTTTTGTAATTAAATTGTATTTATGTTAGTTATATATTTTTTTGTATATGCTTATAGTTTTAAGTCCATCGTTTTTTAAGTACTTTTTTTAAACCTGTTTTAGACCGATTATTTTAAATGATTCATTTTATTTTTTTAGTGTTTGATGCATTTAAAATTAAACATTGTTAATTAATCTATCTGGTCATGATGAATCTGAGAAATTTTGTTGACAAATTCTTGAGATATTACATAAATTAAGAAAGATATTCTTTAGTGCCCATAAAGTTTAAATGCTCAGTGACTCTATTATCAGTAATCATATTATTAAAAAAAATGCTTTGTTTCAGTAAAAAATATTATTATATTAATTGCAGATTAATCATTTACACTTTAATTTAAAGCATAAATTCTACGAGGGGTAACAGAAAATTAGAGAGATACATATCACGTTATGGCTGAAGGCCTTTATAATATTATGAATGAATTATATGACTATCAAAATTTGAAGTTTTAAAATATTTTCCTGAAGAATCTATTAAAGTTGGAATTGCATAAAATATTTAATTATTAAAATTTTAACGAACATTAAGATTGGCGAACCGGCTGGTCGCCAAAGGTGGCTAGTTAAAAATAAACCAGTAGAAAGATTTAATGGTAACATTATGTGAAAGTGGTCAGCTTAAATTTTTCCAGAAATTGCATGTTTTTTTAATTATTTCCAATATATTGTATAATTCTTATCAAAATAATGCAATATATTGAAAAGAATTAAAGAACAATCTTTTTCTTGGAAGTTAGAGTATGAGAATTGTATATCAGCTTTCTCGCCAAGGCAAAAACATTCAAGCCAAGTTTATCAAAACTCTGTTCCATTTATCACTTATTGTATTTAATCCACTTATTTAACAGTTGAGAAATAAAGAATTTTTATTCCTTTAGGATTTTAAATTTTAAGTCCAAGGAAAATGATACATTCTCCAGAAAAATATTTATTGTGGTTAAATCCCTTAATTTAACTGCAATATATAGAAATAAGCAAATATTAAAAGTGACGTTTTCTTTAAAAAGAAAATATTTTTAATGTTTGCTTATTTCTGAATAATGTAATTAAATTCTATATGTACTACACTAGTATAGTTGACATGACATGAAATAAGAAAGGTAAAATATTAAGAAAAAATTTCTACATGCTTACAATAGCAGAAATATGATTTAATTTTAGAAAATATATTCTCATAAACATATGTATTGAAATTGTCTCATAAACATGTTTATATTTGTATGGTATAATTTTCATAAAATATCTAAGAAATTAGTTTATCTAGCTTTACTTTATAATTTCATTCAACATTGAGGGTGTGAAACCCTGTAACAAATGTATGTATATTTTTGGATATAGGAAAGGTAGTTGTTGTAGTGATGGGGAAAATCTTTAATTGCATTGTATACAGATAACATTTTTGATGAGGATTTTCGGTATATGCAAGTATACATTTACCATACAAGTTAGCAAAGTCTGTCACTAAGTTATTTTAGAAAACTCTAGGGAAAAAAAATGTGAGCAACTTACTAAATAATTTTTTAACCATCACATATCTTATCCCTCAAAACAAAAGTATTGAATAAACATGTTAATACTTCCCTCCCTTGTAGTCATAACAGTATATAATAAAATTTTAAATAAAATGTATTTACTATTATTTTTAAAATCCCTAATCACAGATCAATTTCTGGGGAAAGAGCTTGGTATCAAAAATGTATAATATATATATATATATTTAAGGCTGCGAATTGCCTATGAAACAAGTTTGAGGATGTAAAATCCTTAGAAGTACAGTTTTATTAATTTCTCTGAATTTTCTTCATAAGTATGGAATTGGTATCTAAGCATATGCATTATATCAAAATCAATATGCATTGCTTCAAAACCCCCTAATCAAAACAACATCATGTTCTCACAAAAAAGGAATGCCACGTTTGGAAGCTGAATAACGAGCGTTTCCGTCGCAATGAGATTTTCATATAATAAATTATTTACCAATAAATTTTTTAACATATTAATTTATATAGAATTTTTATGAAAAAATTTTTTTTTGTGAACACAAATTGCTATTTTCTAATTTCTGAGATCATAAAACGGTTTTTTAACGGATTAATCTTAGAACAGGAGTCAAATCCTTCAATGTTTCCCACTTAAGAATGAATGAAGTGATATTTCCCTATTGGGGGGGGGGAGAGAAAATACTTTTATTAAACCTGTTATTAAACGCGAGTGAAGTTTTTTTGTACATATTATAAAAATTAAATTATTTAATTTCCTCCGAAAAAAAATTACATTCCATGAAAATAACAGCTATGATGTCATAGTTCTACATCAACCTTTTAAAAAAACACGTCTGCTATCAAAGAAGCATACGTAATAGTACAGCAATACTGGTAGAATCAAGTCAACCTTTTTCAATGAAGCGTACATAATAATAATAATGCAGTACTGGTAAAAGCAGGTAAAAAATATATATGCGATTAAAAGATGATGATGAAAATTGCCATTTATGCTTTATTCATTGTCTACGCGATTTCTAGCTTCAAAACCCCCTAACCAAAATAACATCGTGTTCTTACATGATAATAGTAAATTTGTGGAAAATTTTAAATTCGAAGTGGTAAAGAATCTGGAACAAATCAGCCCTGTATAACAAAAAAAAAAAAAAAAAAAATTATATACACATTTAAGAAGGAGAATAAACTGACCATTGTCCATTTTACCCAGATTTTGAATCATATTCTACATAAGGGATATTTAATTGCTTCTATGTCACTTGCGCTCGATAAATTTCCCCCTTTCCGCTCAAGTGTCAAGAAAGACTACCACATTATAAACTTTATCTTTGCATGTAAGATTTGGCGATTTTACAATGTACGCCAAACTGTGCGGTCAACTGACCCATTAACCACCCCCAATAAAACGATTAACCAATAAAACTTTCCCTTACTCTCTGAAGAGGTCACTGTCTTTGTACATCACGAGAGGGGTTTTGTGGGGTTAATGAGTCACCCAAACTTGTTTGGAAAAAATACTCTTTGAGTTGGATATTTTAGATTTTCTCTGCTTGCACAGAAAATCATACTGAGGCCCGCGTGAATGTTAGAAGGGCTCTTAGAACATAGAACTCATCGCTGATTAATTATTGAAGCACTTCGATTTTGGTACATTTACTTGCTCTCTATAATTCTGTTAATTAACATTTCCGAATTCTGTAATTTAGAAGGAGTAATTCAATGTTTATAGTATTTCGTTTGACACGATTTTATTTTTATCAATAATTGCTTTTATTAATTTTTCAATCCAGGAGAATCGGCCAACATCTATGTGCCTATGAAATTGTAAGACCTCGGATTCATCCCAAAAGAATGGCTCAATCCTTTCTCTCAATAGTTTTAGTACTAACAGCGAATTTTAATAAAATGTCCCTAATTTTTTTTCGGATTTTATAAGTAAATTATTTATTCAAAAAATATTAAATAGGTTTAATTGAGAAAGAAACGAACAAAATTAAATTGAATTTTTGTATATTTCGTTATTTCGTATTAAAGTTCTGGAATATTTCAGACTGAATATTCATCTAGGAATTGTTATAATTTTTACTTATACATAAAAAAATAATATGAAAATAATAAAAAGGTGAATTTAAAAAAAATGAATATAATTTCTAAATAATTCTTTTTTTAATATGCATTCACAATATGCATAATATGGTCACTTACATTTAACAAAAATAAATAAAGAAATAAAAAAAATAAACTAACTGCAAACATTTATCTCTCTGACATTCAGCATAGTCAAGACTGTTCCGCATTTCTGAAAGCTTAACAGCATTTTTTGTTCATTTGTATGTAATTAAAATTTAAAAAAAAAAGTTTTGAGAGATTCATTGAATAACTTGGTAGTAATGTTGCTTTTTTCGAAATAGAAATTATGATTACTCCTATATAACCATGAATTGAAGAAAAATAGTTGCAAAATATATTGTTACACAAATGCTAATACACATTAAAAAGCATTTTTTTAAAAGTTTTTATGAAAGCAATGGCCAACTTAGTTTTATAATTCAGATTTATGGTTGCTAAAGTTTACTTAACTTGTCATTGATCGCTTACTCACAAGAGCATATTTAACTTCAAATTCTATTGGACATGTAACATTTACTATTGTTCTTAAAACCGTATACTATTCCGCTTTTTGCGCAATGCATCTTTTTTAATTTTCAGTAATCTCAACAAAAAATGGGAACTTGAAAAACGAAAGTGTTTAAATTTCAACTAATACGAAAACTTTCTCAATCAGCATTGTTTATGAGCATTACAGATAATATACTTATCTAATATTAATTCATTTCACTGACATTGACCCTTATACATACAATAATTTGTTACATTAAGGAGTAACAAGATTTAAAAATGGATACACTTTCTAAAAATTACAACGTTGTAACTTCCGAAAATATTAAAACACAAAATTGATTTTTGCATCAAGATAAAGCTAAAAAAATTATCTTTTTAATGATACCAATGCTTTAATCTACAAATTAAGTTTCGATTTTTAACGTGTTTTTAAAGAAACATTTTAACCATATTTTTCAACAATGTACTTCGCACAAAATAAAAATAAAATTTAATCTGCATGAGCACGTCAATGGGAAAAAATTAGCTGTTATCCACCTGTTGCCATCACATTGAAAGAAGTTCAAATTAAAAACATAAATCAAATATTATTGTAAATTAAATATATAAAAGTGTAAATTTCAGCTAGTGTCTGTATGAAGCGAACAAATTTGAAATATATTTTCTAAAAAGTAAATGGAGGAAAAGATTTCTATGAACTTTTACAATATCTATATTATTAATTAAATCAAACAATTAAATTTAAGGTAAACAGGGTTTATATATCTATTGGATAGTCACTGTAATCAGCGCCCATCAGTCAATTTTAATCAGGGGCACGCATCTACTAATAAAATGGTCTAAATGAACTAAACAATTACAATTTATGTTACTGGAATCAATAAAAGCCCCGATGAATTAAGAATTTTAAATTTTTTCATAGGTCCTTTCAATTACCCTTTGTAATCCGTTTACATGTTTATCCTTTTACATTAACCTTTGAATCTTATTTAACAAATTGTTTTGAGACATGAATATATTTACACTTAGCACTTAGATCTCTCCTCTCAGGAACCATTCAAGGCAGTGCATCATTTTGGCGTTTTATTTAATTATTTTATTAAATTTTGAGTGATAAAAATATGTAGATTAATTTTCTGGGAAAATTCATATATATTAATTTTTCGGAGCAATGAACAAGGCTCTTATTAATAATAATAAGATAAATGATAAGATAAATGTATGTACATAAATGAAAAATCAAATAAAATTTTTACAAAAATTAGCGCCATTCCATTATTACCAATAAGCCCGACCGGAAATGCAGCTATGGAAAACTAAAAACCGTCACCCGCGCCAAGTTTTCTTGCCAAAGGTCCAAATCCCAGTAAACCTATGACAGCAACAGGGGTAGGGAATGATTTACCGAGCGCAAAAGTTCCGATTCCATTTAATTGGCCTTTTAAATAGACTTATTGTAAAAGAACAGCTAGCATTAGAATTTAAAGTCCAGTCACACGCACATAAAATAAGTGAAGTCGAATTTTAATACAGGGATGTGACTCATCATCATAATAAATATATATTTATTATATAATATGATGATAATCTATTGACAATCATTAAATATAAAATTAAGTTAAAAAATGAAATAAGATTTATCTTTAAAAAATTCTCAGGTATGATAAAATTTAAATAGGTATTTTATCATATAAATATTCTCTTACCTCTCAAATGTTATAAATATAAAAATAACGTTTGCAGTGCTTTTTTTTTACAGCATATTATGAGATCATTGTTGTTTAAGAATAAAATGATAAACAATTTTAAATATACATTCCCATTCATTATGAAGGATTTTTTAATAAACTTTTTTGCTTTTGATTGAAGAAAAAACATTGTCTTAAAATAAAAATTTTCATAAAAAAATCATGTAACCAAATGGCCATTGTATTAGTCTTCAGGAATTTGAAAAAAAATCCGTGAATAACTTTCATATTTTATTGGCAAATGCAATTTAAAAATCAAATACGACAAGATTGTATGTTTTAATGAAGTTCTATAATAGTTCTGTATGTTAAATAAAGCTCTATAAGGTATATATTTTAATACTCTCCTTTACTATGCTGAATGCAAGATATACATTCTATTCCCAGTTTGATGTGGGATTTATTTATATAATTGAAGATAATTTTTTGCTCATCTTCATATTTATTACACTGCATAAAAACTACATATAATCAATTTCCAGTAAAATACTTTTTTATATTTTAGAAATTGTTTTGTATTAGATTTATTACCAGCATGAGTAAACTTCAGAAATATGTGAACAAAATATTTCATGTAAACTATCTAAATGCAACTTACATCCTTACTCATAATAAGGAGATACGTCTGTTTGTGCTCTACAGCTCAGTCCTTATGACTTAGAGCTATCAAATTTGACACATGAATATGAATCTTGGCATATGGAATTAGAATGTATAAATGTCTAATCCTATATCTGCTTAATAGACATGAAGAAACGAATACTTTATTATGAAAGCATTTGAGCCAAAACAGTATCAAAAATGTAAAGCAGTATATTTTGTCTGTTATTCTGTTCACCTGAAAATTGTCTTTGTAAAACATAACGTTAAAATAAATTTGATTGCGGTTCGGTAGCTTTTTTTCTTACTGTGCTTTTGAAAAAAAATTTACCAAGAAACAATAAGTTGTATTGCGTTATGCTTATGCAACATGCAATATAATTCCTTTACACGGTAGTTATTCAGAAATTTTCAGTTGTTGTTTTGCTGTCGGATTGTATACACATCTGATTGCTTGTGTATTAATTGCTTGCTTACAATTTTTGCCATCATTATCATGTTAGTTTATTGATTGTGTTTGGCAATGGCGTGCAATTAATATTCAAATACCTAAATCTGATATGTGATTTATTTCGTATCTGAGTATAATGGGTTAGGCTTGGTTTAATATAGTGTACAAAATATATGACTTATTTATTTAACAATATTTTTCGTTGAAATTGTTTTCTGCTTCATGGATTAACTTTGCAAATAAAATGAATTGACTTTTATGGGCACTAAAACATTAGATTCATGAGAATGTTGGGCTTTGGAAAGGAAATGGTGAAAATGTTGTTCTTTTGGAATTGTCATACGATGGAATCTAAAATTTGAATCTTCATTTATTAAACTCTTAATCTTGAGTAAAAGGTGATAAAAAATCATATTTATTATTTTTCAATTAGCAACATTTGTAAATAGTACATCCTATATATATGTCCAAAAATGTTTTTACCATATAAAATCACTTCAGTATTTTTTCATCATTACTGATTTTAGCCATAAAATTTTGTTGATGATTTTAGTTATTACTATTTTTTTAGATTTAAGAATATTGTATGTATACAGTACAAAAATTATTCATGGCTGTAGTACTTAAATTATTATAACAAATTTTACTGGCATCTTTGTTACTGTCACCTTAAATTTGACATTTTCTGACATTTAATTTTGACATTTAATTTGACATTTAATTTTTTAATTTATTCCACGATTGTATTTGTTTTTCAACTTTAAATTTTTATATACCATTAAATCTTTTTAAATAATTTAAATACCAATTTTTAAAAGGTTCAGTTTTCTTAGCATATCTTAAATGCAAAGTTACTTTTGTCATACCACTTATATAGCAAAGCCACTTGTATAGAAAGGGAGGTTAGTCATGCTTTCTCTACAAATACCCATTAATGGAATTTTAATGATTAATGATGGAATTGCATGTGTTTGTTCTGTATTTATAGACAAAAATTATACTGTACTGTATTTAAAAATGTGCTCTTTGTCTAAAATTTAATGCAATTTGTATTATGATTTAGAAGAAACTGTTTGTTTCTTATTCCATTACAAATTTATATGAGAATTATAGTTAGAGCTGACGAATGCAATAATGTATTGATGGTCCTGAGGGATTCAATCAGTTTCTTTGAACTGCATAAGAAAGTTTTGTGCATATTAAGGAGGCTGATTGTTATTTTATTTATTTTTACTAGTCTTTTATTTTCATGCAGTTCTTATTTATAAATGTATGAGAAAGAAAATCTTTCTTTTCCTTATTGCAGATAGTGATTTGCATTCATGGTTAAATTCATTGTAATTTAAATAACAGAAGTACTTGACCAAATTTGTTGTAAAATTAAATATTTAATAAAAATTAATTTCTTTATTAAAATGTCAATTTTTAAATTAAAAGTGTAATTATAATTTTTATTAATTGTTAATCAATCTATGGAAAACTAATTAAAAACAGCCTCATTTAAGTTACTCATAATGGATTACTTAATTATAGACTATCATCCCGCACAGATTATACACTAACTGCCACTGTATAGAAAAGATGACCATCAATCAATTTTCTTTTGAAATCTATTCTTTTTACTTCCTGTATTCATCATTATAAACATTTTACCTTTGCAGAGTTTATACTGTATCATACATTGAAATCCAATGTAGAAATAGTATTTACATTCATGACAGGAGATTTAGAATTACTCAAATGAAGGGAGTTTCGTTTTTAATTTATAACTACGATTCAGAATAAATGATTAACGTTTTTTTAATCGACAAAAAATAAAAAAAAATAAAAAATATTGAATAATAAATTCAAGATATGGCTTTCCAGTGAATTAAAATAATTTTTCTCATGCAGAAGTTACGTATTTCTGGGATCTATAGGATATAAAGATGACGAGAAAGATTCTAAAAAATCTGTCACATGTTACTTCATATTACTTTTCACGAATGAATTTTCTTTATAAATAATAATTTGAAGCTGTTTATAATTTATGGGGGAAAAACAAAAACAAAAATTAACATCAGGGAAGGAGATGCGGAAATATGAGTCGGAAGTTGATGTCTGATTGTTTTCAATAAAAAGTGGAAATTCTTATTGAAGTTGGAGGAAGTAACTTTTCTCGAGTCATCTATGTTTTCTTTTTCAAATAAATATTTATATTTTGATCGATTATGTTAAAAGTGCTAGAATGAAGACCTGCTTTTCTACCTCTGTTTAATTAAATTAGAATTTATTGTGATAGTTGATGATAGTTTCCACTTGAAGACATTTTAGGAAATTGAGTTGAATAGAAAATATAACATTCTACTGGAAATGAGACTTTTTACTACTAAATTTTATAGCTACTAGTCCTTACTCATTTTAAAGTGTTTCAAAATCTTGGATATTTCTTTCTCTTGTGTCATGAAATTCAACGATTTCTGTTTTTATGAAAATATATTTTCTGACTTTTACCAACAAAATGGGGGAAGGGAAGTGGAATTTAAATTATAAATATTAAGTTGGTATGATAGGTTATATATGATATTCCATGCAACAAAATATATTTTTATTGAAAAACAATTTAAAAAGAACTTTAGAATAGTTATAAATGGGCGATAAATTAAATTCTAAGGAAATAAGTAGGAATTTTTTTATAATTTCAAATAAATTCTTTTCAAGTTAGTTTTACTATGAATAGAAGCCAAAACAGCTGTTCCCAATTATTCTACATTCCTTGGTGTAGAAGGTAGCCATAATTATGGTAAGTGAACATAAATCAATCTAAATTGTAAATATTAAGTAGGTATGATAGGTTATATATGATATTCCATGCAACAGAATACATTTTTATTGAAAACAATTTAAAAAAAAATTTAGAATAGTTGTAAATGGGAGATAAATTAGGTTCTAAGGAAATAGTAGGAATTTTTTATAATTTCAAATAAATTCTTTTCAAATTAGTTTTACTATGAATAAAAGCCAAAACAGCTGTTCCCAATTATTCTACATTCCTTGGTGTAGAAGGTAGCCATAATTATGGTAAGTGAACATAAATCAATCTAAATTGTAAATATTAAGTAGGTATGATAGGTTATATATGATATTCCATGCAACAGAATATATTTTTATTGAAAACAATTAAAAAAAAACTTTAGAATAGTTGTAAATGGGAGATAAATTAGGTTCTAAGGAAATAGTAGGATTTTTTTATAATTTTAAATAAATTCTTTTCAAATTAGTTTTACTATGAATAGGAGCCAAAACAGCTGTTCCCAATTATTCTACATTCCTTGGTGTAGAAGGTAGCCATAATTATGGTAAGTGAACATAAATTAATCTAAATTGTAAATATTAAGTAGGTATGATAGGTTATATATGATATTCCATGCAACAGAATATATTTTTATTGAAAACAATTAAAAAAAACTTTAGAATAGTTGTAAATGGGAGATAAATTATGTTCTAATTAAATAGTAGGAATTTTTTATTATTTCAAATAAATTCTTTTCAAATTAGTTTTACTATGAATAGAAGCTAAAACAGCTGTTCCCAATTATTCTACATTCCTTGGTGTAGAAGGTAGCCATAATTATGGTAAGTGAACATAAATCAATCTAAATTGTAAATATTAAGTAGGTATGATAGGTTATATATGATATTCCATGCAACAGAATATATTTTTATTGAAAATAATTAAAAAAAACTTTAGAATAGTTGTAAATGGGAGATAAATTAGGTTCTAATTAAATAGTAGGATTTTTTTATAATTTTAAATAAATTCTTTTCAAATTAGTTTTACTATGAATAGAAGCCAAAACAGCTGTTCCCAATTATTCTACTTTCCTTGGTGTAGAAGGTAGCCATAATTATGGTAAGTGAACATAAATCAATCTAAATTGTAAATATTAAGTAGGTATGATAGGTTATATATGATATTCCATGCAACAGAATATATTTTTATTGAAAACAATTTTAAAAAAACTTTAGAATAGTTGTAAATGGGAGATAAATTAGGTTCTAAGGAAATAGTAGGATTTTTTTTATAATTTTAAATAAATTCTTTTCAAATTAGTTTTACTATGAATAGAAGCCAAAACAGCTGTTCCCAATTATTCTACATTCCTTGGTGTAGAAGGTAGCCATAATTATGGTAAGTGAACATAAATCAATCTAAATTGTAAATATTAAGTAGGTATGATAGGTTATATATGATATTCCATGCAACAGAATATATTTTTATTGAAAACAATTTTAAAAAAAATTTAGAATAGTTGTAAATGGGAGATAAATTAGGTTCTAAGGAAATAGTAGGAATTTTTTATAATTTCAAATAAATTCTTTTCAAATTAGTTTTACTATGAATAGAAGCCAAAACAGCTGTTCCCAATTATTCTACATTCCTTGGTGTAGAAGGTAGCCATAATTATGGTAAGTGAACATAAATCAATCTAAATTGTAAATATTAAGTAGGTATGATAGGTTATATATGATATTCCATGCAACAGAATATATTTTTATTGAAAACAATTAAAAAAAAACTTTAGAATAGTTGTAAATGGGAGATAAATTAGGTTCTAAGGAAATAGTAGGATTTTTTTATAATTTTAAATAAATTCTTTTCAAATTAGTTTTACTATGAATAGGAGCCAAAACAGCTGTTCCCAATTATTCTACATTCCTTGGTGTAGAAGGTAGCCATAATTATGGTAAGTGAACATAAATTAATCTAAATTGTAAATATTAAGTAGGTATAATAGGTTATATATGATATTCCATGCAACAGAATATATTTTTATTGAAAACAATTAAAAAAAACTTTAGAATAGTTGTAAATGGGAGATAAATTAGGTTCTAATTAAATAGTAGGAATTTTTTATAATTTCAAATAAATTCTTTTCAAATTAGTTTTACTATGAATAGAAGCTAAAACAGCTGTTCCCAATTATTCTACATTCCTTGGTGTAGAAGGTAGCCATAATTATGGTAAGTGAACATAAATCAATCTAAATTGTAAATATTAAGTAGGTATGATAGGTTATATATGATATTCCATGCAACAGAATATATTTTTATTGAAAACAATTTAAAAAAAACTTTAGAATAGTTGTAAATGGGAGATAAATTAGGTTCTAATTAAATAGTAGGATTTTTTTTATAATTTTAAATAAATTCTTTTCAAATTAGTTTTACTATGAATAGAAGCCAAAACAGCTGTTCCCAATTATTCTACATTCCTTGGTGTAGAAGGTAGCCATAATTATGGTAAGTGAACATAAATCAATCTAAATTGAAAATATTAAATTGGTATGATAGTTTATACATGATATTCCATGCAACAGGATATATTTTTATTGAAAAGCGATTAAAAAGCAAACTTTGGAATAATTGTGAATGGGAGATAATTTAAGTTTTAAGGTAATTTGTAGGTTTTCCTATAATTTCAAGTAAATTCTCTTCAAATTAGTTTGTTACTATTTGTAGAAGCCAAAACACTTCCCAATTATTCCACATTTCCTAGCGTAGATGGGAGCATACCGGAATGATTATCGACGTCTTTCAACTGAGGCTACTAATTAATAAATTGATTTGAAAACAAAGGTTTTGTATAATGATCTTTCCAGAGCATGAATATGCACGTGCATAAACTATAGGCCTAATTTCCTTCGATTTCCTATGGTCATTTTAAAAAGATATAATTACCTGCAAAATTCGGTTCTGATTATCCTAATTGATTTTGTCAATTTTGAGATATCCGCTTTTTCTTGTAACAATAATCTGTTTACTCGTTTATTTAAAATTATTTAGATATTTATCAAATTGCATTTCTTTCAGGTTCTTCTTGAAATCCTCGTCAGATCTCCAGTCTTCATCAAAGGTAAATTTAATATTATAAATTTATTAAAAGTGTATTACAATGACCGTATATTTATTTTCCGAAATCGAATATTTCGTTTGTATCCGTGTGTAAACAGATATGAACTGAAGATGCAAAGTGAAGCCGTCAGAATAAGCGTTATTTTCGAAGAGTTAAGTAATTCACATTTATTTATTTATTTATCATAACTTTATAGTTGTATAATTTTTCTCCATAAATATCGTTTTTACTTTTCGTTTTTATATAGGTAAGGAATCAACGAATAAGTTCAACATTTTTCAAGAAATGAATTGAGGTAAGTTGCTTAGAATTAATTATTATTATTTGTATAATTCATATTATACTTGGCATCTGAAGTAAGTAATGCAGAGAATGCTTATTTATTTATTTATGAAATGCATAACTATATAAGCTTGAAAGTAATTGATCTTTTTTTTATTTAAATAGATTTCACACCAAAGAACTCAGTATTATTCTTTCAAGAAAATTGCTTTGGTAAGTCACGCAGAATTTTTTTTGTTCATATCTTTAATATATGTAGAAAGCTAATCTATCATTTATTCTTAAATAGGGTTGAACTGAGCATTGCAATCCATATATAAATGGTGGCCAAAATTGTGGACACTTTCGAAAATTTTTATGTTTTCTAATTACGTATGCTTATAGAAAATGTTACTTTTTACAAACAGCAAACTCTTATATATCATTTTAAAGAGAATTTAATGCTGATTTCAATACAAAATGCAAAATTCAAATATTTGCAATACAAAAAGTTGAGCGGCAATAATTATCGAGATACATTAGCTGATGATTGCAGTATGTTGTCAGTACAGTTATAGCAGTCTGTTAGTAGAGTAGTCTATTTTTTATTACAGCTTCACATAAATGCTTCATTGAGCTGACTAGAGTTTAAAGTTCTTCCTTCGTTATTACATGATGCCAGGAAACAATTATAGCCTCAGTTAGTTCTATTATATTTGATAGACGCCTCATTCGTACGAGAGTTTTCAAACGGTGCCACCTGTTCTTAATATTAATGAGGTCAGGACTGTTTCCTGGCCAGTTCAATGTCATTTGAATTCCAGCAATTCAATGCTTTTATACTAAACAACTTTTACGATATTTTTGCTGTGTGACTAGGAGTTGAATCCTGCTGAAAAATAAATGATGCGATGTTGGGAAAAAGATCACTGATTGAAGATAAGTTTTGGCTCTTGAATAGTGTCTGTGTATTTTCTTGCATTTAATGCATGACTAAATCATAACACTGAGTTTTTCACAATTGCTTGAATGCAGTCGGAATGCAGCTCTTCGCCTTTTCTACATCTTACATATTTTCGCCCATCACTACCAAATAACAATATATTTGTTTCATCACCCCATATAACTTGTGACTACTGATCATTTGGCCAATTAATATTCTCGTTTGACCACTATAATCTTTTTATATGCTGCTGTAAATTGAGAGAAGGCTCTTTTCGCAGAATTCTGCCTTTTAATCCAATATCTAATAATCTTCTGATTGTTCTGGAATTGACAAAACCACCAACATCATTCAGTTGACTTCTGATGGCCTCTGATTCTTCTGTCTTGGAGATGGAGTTATTTTATTCTTCTGTCGTCAAGAGATGTGGTGCGACTTTCGCGGCCTTTTCCTGCTTTGTTTTTTTATTGAATTTGTCTCCTGATATCGTAAACAAAACCAGATACCTACCCAACTGTCTTGCAATTTTAGCATAGGAAAGACCACATTCTTGTAAACAGTAATCTTAGTTTTCTTTCTAGGTATCCAATCTATTCTTTTATCTGATGATATTGCTTCTTAACTGTTTACAAATATTTACAAAAATTGCTACTAAATATTAAAAAGTTTAACAAAATTTCTTGTAGTTTGATTGCATAAAAAGCAGTCTTCCTTCTACAGAACAAAGCATAATATTGACTTGTTCCAACTTTAAACATGATATCAGCTTTTGCTGGCAATTATTAACATTTGATTGGTTCCCAGAACAAGAACAGTGATTGTTCAGGAAAGTTAGAAATTACAATCCACTTCATCACTGTTTGTTTTTCAGATTAAATCGTAACTTTTTTTGTTTTGCAAGTATTTGATTATTTCATTTTGTATTGAAATCAGCATTAAATTCTCTTTAAAATGACATGTAAGATTTTGCATTTTGTGAAACATAACATTTTTTTATGAACATACGAAGTTAGAAAACTTAAAGGTTTTCAAAAGTGTCCACAATTTTGGCCAACACTGTATGCCAAAAATTCAGGAAAAACCTATTTAAACCTATTTATTTATATATATTTCATAAACTTCTTATCTTTGAATTAAGCTGAGGACCTGATTTACTTTTATTTTTTAATAGGTTTGAAGACATTGAAATGAGGCTTAAAGAATATCAGCGCAAAAGGAATCATTTGCTGAACTAGTGTTGACAAATGATTCGCAAAAGGAATCATTTGCTGAACTGGTGTTGACAAATGATTCCCTATATGATGATTACAATGAAGTCATCATCTGCATCCAGTGAAGCCAGCGTCCATATGGTTTATCTTTCAGAGAGAATCAGCTATTACGACAACGAAGACGGAATGCGTGGAGACTCGGAGCCGTAAATTGCATGATTCTTGTTTTTGCGCATGATACTTGAAATTTAAGTAATTTTGGTTTTTTATATATGGTGTTTGACGGTTGTAATGGCGACCAAACAGCACCAAGAAAAATGTCGCCAATTTTTTAGCATTTTTTGGTCGTCGTTAAAACCGACAAGCACCTTATCTACAATTCGTGCATTGATGACTGTGTGTATCATTAATGCGGGAAAATATAAATTATGCGTAATGTAATGGAAAAAATGTATTTATAAAGATGTGTCTTCTTACAACTTGTACAGTGGTAATTCATGTTAATGGCAATCACTCTCATTTCTCCAAAAATACTGTTATCAAATTTTAATTGATACTGGAAAGGGGAGGGCAAGTTGCAACTGCTTTCGCTGGTGTATCTCAGGCTTGCTTCATAGAAATAAAGATCAAATATCTGATTCACGATTGAAAATGTTAAATATCTGTATGTTCCTGATATTCCAAATAAATAACTTTTCGAAATTGCCTTAAAATTCTTGCTGACTTAGTTTATAGATTCTTTTTAAATATTTTAATTTTTTTAATATGAACTTTTCCTTTAGAAAGCACTATTTGACAATTCCCTTCTTTCTCGCTTTACCAGTCCAGTGTCAAATGTAGAGGCCTATTTTGGATGGCTTACTTAGCAACTTCAAATAAAATCACTGCTCTATGATTTGCTACGATTTGAACTTTATAAGCCTACAGCCTTTTATGAAAAATTCGTAACTAACTTGTTTGCGGTGTTTGAAGTTCGTGTAATGCTTGACGAGTTGATTTAGTAAGGCGCCATTGAAACGATTGCCGAACGAGTTCAACACTTTCTTCACTCGCTCTAGGCCTACCGCCCCTGGGAAAAAGAACGTTCGCTGATTTGACGTATTCTTGTATCTTATTATCGGCAAGTAGAGATGAATTCACTAGTTATTACCTTTCAGATGTTACATGAGTGCTGACACAAAAAGGGCTTGCACCATTGTGGTTGTATGGATCATGTGGCCGAATAATACTTACTTTTGATTGTATAATTAATGCCAATACGCAAATTAATTGGGAGGCACCAGACCTTCAGTACTGCATTGCCCTTATGCAATTGTTTGCGGTTTCATTCTGCGATTTCTCTCTCTCTCTCTTTGTGTGTGTGTGTCTGTTCCTGTTGTCATCTTCATACAGGATGCTGCGCCTCTCCACTGTGCATGTGAAGTCATTAGAGACAGAGTGGTAAGTCGAGAATGTAAGTTTAAGTGGCCCTCATGATCACCAGACTTAACATGGTTGTGGGGAAACTTAAAGTCTAGTATGTACCAGGGCTCCCCAGCCACTTTTGTGGAACTAAAAGATGCTATTCGACGGACCATTGGTAGCATCAATACCGACATGTTACACTCATATATAAATACCTTGCATTAGTGGTCATGTTGAATGTCTTTAGCTTTGAAATAAATGCACAGTGTCTGGCTGTGGTGATCTATTCCTTTTCCTGTTTGTGTTTGTCTGAGTTATATGAAACATTTCAGTATGACGTGTGAGTTCCTGTTTCGGTTACTTGTTTTTTTACTTTCTCGTATACGTAGTATAAAGAAAATATAGTAATTGTCAAAAAATTTGAACTGGAGATTTTGACGAATCTCCACATTTTAGAGATTCCTGAGATCGAAAAATACATTTCTGGGAAATGTCCATCTGTCTGTGACAAAGATGATTAAAAAACGCTTTGAATTAGACGGTTGAAATTTGGTATACGGTCTTTACATCAAATTTGCAGATTTGAATAGTTACAAAATGAAATTTTGTAAATATTGAGGTGCAAGGCATTTTCTGGGATAACGCCTTTATTAGAATATGCGAGAAAGCTTTAGAAATATCACTTTTTTTTTCTTTTTTTTTTACACATTGAAAATCGTTCAATGTCACTGATAATTTTCGCACAAATCGAATTATTTTCTAACATTATTTGTTTTATTATGAATTTTGAAATTTGCATGAATTCATGACGCACCCTGTCCCTTCTCTGTGCTTCGTATACGAGAGAGTAAAACTGTTGAATTCAAATACACGGTGCGCTATATATCAACAAATTACAATAAAAAAAAGTATTGCTCGAAAAAATTGTGGTTTGCGAGAAATGTTTAAAAAGTCTCTGGATTTTCCCCCCATAAAAGTGATTAAAAAATGACAGATAAATGGTACTGACACGCCAAACAAAGACTGTTTGTGCAAATAAAGTTAACTACATGGTTGAAAATGGATCTGTCATTCGATTATAGCAGCCTGCTATCGTTTCCGGATTGAGCATTTGTGGTTCAACTTTTCTGTAAGTGCTGTTGATCCACGACTAAAGCATTGCGAAATTAATTTCCGCATGATGAAAGGAATCGAGACGAATAAAAACCCTATTTCATTGAATGGGATACTGGATTTAGTAGATGGTTTTGAGGGAGTTTGGAAGATCGTGTACGAAGTGGCAGACCCTACGTCAGTGCTAACCGCGTCCCTTCTGTACAAAGTTTCATAAGAAATCTGGCAGCCGATGCATCAACAGGGAGTAGCAGTGCATGTGAAGCTGTGAGAGTAAAAGGGATTTTGGAAATTTCGACTCGACACATTCTGCACGGAATCTTGAAGCTGCATCCTTGCAAGATACAGACACTTCATCAGTTATTGCCAGCAAATTCCGATGAAAGACAAGCCTTTGCAACATGAGTGCTTACATAAACGGAACGTGACCCACCATGATTGTCGAACATTATGTGGCCAGGTGAAGCCTACTTTTCATTGCATGCTCGTGTCAATAAGCAAAACATTCACATCTGTGCAACATGAAACCCTTGTGAGTGTATGAACACACCTTTACATTATTCGCTTGTGTCTGCTGTGGTTTCACCTCGCCCTTCACTTCGGCCCTTTCTTTTTTGGAAAGCTTTGGAAATCCTGTTTCGTTACTTACTATTCGGATAGCCTGTTTCGTCAGAACAGTATCTTACGCTTTTGCGTGACCATGTTGGGCATCCTGCAGCAAAAACGTACGATCAGCTTCATGCAAGATGTTACCCCGTCTCACGTTGTTCGTTCTGTCAAGGCGTTCCTCTTAGACACATTCGCTGAGGACCGAGTGATAAGTCGAGGATGTATGATTAAATGGCTGTCATGATCGCCAGATCTTATTCTAGTAGACTTTTGGTTGTTAATATATTTTAAAGTCTTGTGTTTACCGGGGCTCTCTAGCTCCTTTTGGTGGAACTGAAAGATGCCATTAAATGGAGTATCGGTGGCATCGATGCATTCAGCTGTAATAGGTGTAGTTATGCGCTCCCTTGCTTAATACCTTGCGGTAGTGATCATGTTGAACATCTTTTGCTGTAAAGTAAAATGCGCTGCGCTGTGTTAAGATACTATGCTGTGTTTTTCTGATTTGCATAAGCCATCTCAGTGATCTGTTGGTCATTTTTAATGGGAAAAAGATCCAAAACCTTTTGAACATATTCTGCAAACTGCAATTTTTTTCGAGCATTACTTTTTTTATTATGATTTTGTGAAGTTTGCAGGAAATTTATAACAAACCTTGTGTATCACAATGCATTTCATATAATGAAATAACAAAACATTCTAAATTGTGAATAAAAGGAACTATTGCTCAATAATAAAGCGCCAACAAAAAGCAGGCAAGAATGTCCCAGGAAAGATAAATAAATCAGTATAAATTATTCTTAAAGTTTCAGATAATTCAATAATTTGAAAGGAAATATCTATTGTTTTCGATAGTTTATCCAGTAAAAATGGGAGCGCTAAAAACTTGTTAAAACAACAAAAGGCTTTTATTTTTTAAATTCTTTAGCTTTTTTAAAAAATTAGTGCTGGTTTAGGGTATCCAGAGGAGTCACCACGTCAAAAGAACGATTCTAACTAGGGGAGTTTATTGACGTAAGCACTATACTGTACAGAGAAAATTTCATATCCTACCACACAATAAGACAGTAAAAAATAAGAACATGGGAAACGGCAATATCTTTACAGACACACAAACACAAAATTAAACTTGTTGGAAACACAAGATACCAGCAACACAGTTGCTAGCACTTTTCTCAGACTTCTGTTTAATCTTGTGAAGAAACAGTCAGCCGGATAATGAGGTAGAAGCTAAACAAATATTTTGTTGTATAAGCATAAGGAAAGAGTTGACTTGTAGGTAATTGAGTGAGGGCTGTCACCAGAATTGGAATAGATGCTAGAAGGATCTTGTTATATCATAGAGGTATTTAAGGAAAGGAGGCTAAATTAGAACATTGGAATTGTTGTGGGTATGGCTATGGAAGATACTTAAAGTAATTTTGGTCTACCTAGAATGGAATTGCCTTGATTATTTTGGTACTAAATTGGTGGTTTTTGTTAATTTACCGATTCAGGTACGAATGTTTTCACCTATCGGCTTCTTCAGGGGAAAAGAAGCTGTCAAGTGGCATTCCATGGTGAAGAATAGGTAGGGTAGGTTTCAGATTCCATTTGTACAGTTCTTTGGGTGCCTTGCTATATCTCTTTATATATGAAGGGAATTGACCATGTTCCATGATGAATTGCACGAGTTCCATGCAATCATGGGGCGTCCTGTTTGCATATTAACTGTATATATGTTGTTGTACTGACAAAGTATAATAGAAATTAATTTTGACTTAATAAAAATCATCTGTATTTACATTTTAATTATTTAGTCCTTATTCGGCATTTTCTTAAATTTACTTTTGGATGAGTTTTTGATAATCAAAACTTCACTTTTGAGCATTGTTTGTAAGAGCAATTCTTGGAATATGTCAGCAAAGTGAATACTTCAAGAATAGGATGTGAATAGGATTCCCATATATAAGACACAGCCGTACAAGTGAAAAATTCTCTCCTTTTGACCTTTCGTCCCTTGAGTTCTAAAATTGGTCAATATTGCTTCTATAAACGTTATTTGGACAACATCTCTGATTAAACTTTGTTAATTTGAACCCCCACTGTTAGAAGGAATCTTTCACATTATTATAACTTTGATATTTAGACACCTGGAAACTAAGGGAGTACTTTTAATTGTTATGCTGTGATTGGATGGTGACAAACTTTTTTTGACAACTTTTTGACTTCTTTCAATTAACTTTTCATTAATTTTAGCTGGCTAAGGAATGTCATCTTAGATTTGGCAAGTTAGCGATATTGCAATTTTTGATGGTGCTGCACGTGTTTTAAGCTGTGCTCATACGAGGCCAATTATTGGGTGTAATAGAAAGCCACATCTTCCTCAGGAAGGTGGCGTGATTTATGAGACAGTGTCCCTATGGGACAACTATTTCTCATTATAACTTTGATATTTGGACACCTGGAAACTAAGGGAGTACTTTTTATTGTTATGCTGTGATTGGATAGTGGCGAACTTTTTTGACAATTTTCTGACTTCTTTCAATCAACCTTTCATTAATTTTAGCTGGCTAATGAATGTCAACTTAAATTTGGCAACTTAGCGGTATTGCAATTTTTGATGGTGCTGCACGTGTTTTAAGCAGTGCTCATACGAGGCCAATTATTGGGTGTAATAGAAAGCCACATCTTCCTCAGGAAGGTGGCGTGATTTATGAGACAGTGTCCCTATGGGACAACTATTTCTCATTATAACTTTGATATTTGGACACCTGGAAACTAAGGGAGTACTTTTAATTGTTATGCTGGGATTGGATAGTGGCGAACTTTTTTGACAATTTTCTGACTTCTTTCAATCAACCTTTCATTAATTTTAGCTGGCTAATGAATGTCAACTTAAATTTGGCAACTTAGCGGTATTGCAATTTTTGATGGCGCTGCACGTGTTTTAAGCAGTGCTCACACGAGGTCAATTATTGGGTGTAATAGAAAGCCACATCTTCCTCAGGAAGATGGCGTGATTTATGAGACAGTGTCCCTATGGGACAACTCTTTCTCATTATAACTTTGATATTTGGAAACCTGAAAACTAAGAGAGTGCTTTTAATTGTTATGTTGTGATTGGATAGTGGCAAACATTTTTGGCAACTTTTTTACTTCTTTCAATCAACCTTTCATTAATTTTAGTTGGCTAATGAATGTCAACTTAAATTTGGCAACTTAGCGGTATTGCAATTTTTGATGGTGCTGTACGTTTTTTAAGCAGTGCTCACACGAGGCCAATTATTGAGTGTAATAGAAAGCCACATCTTCCTCAGGAAGATGGCGTGACTAATGAGACAGTGTTCCGATGGGAGAACTATTTGTTATTGTCCCATTGGGGTCATGTGATCTTCCTGATATAAGCATGACCTTTCATTGTCCTCAAGCAACCTCTGCTTTAGAGAGGACACTCTTTTTCTTTTCTGGCACGCAAAAGAATAAGATTTTTCTTTTTTTTTTTCCATAGGCGTGATAGAGAGATTGTTAATTCTTGAGATGTTGATTCCCAAAATAACAGTTTGGAGAACGGCTTTGTCTATAACTTGCGGCCTGCAATTTTGTAGACTGATGCACGAGCTTATCATTAATGAAAAAATGATAGAAAAGTTAAGTACAGAATAACCACTCGAAACCTAGCTTCCTGAACTGCATTGGACACACGATAGCGAGACTGCAGCCTAGGAGCCTGAGAAAAAGGTGGTCTTTGCTTGCGACCTAGAGCTAGGGAACTGACAAAAATAAATTGGAATGATAAAAAGGGACCGTGTGCAGAATAACCCATTCCGCTGGCCAGTTGACCTGCGTTGCCTCTAGATTCCCGCACCCCAGTTTCCACCTGATGATCCTGATCTGATCTGTAGCTGTAGCATTCCTGCCACTCCCCATGAGTTTGCATCCACAGAATTAGAATTAGTAAACAAGAATTAGTAATATTAAAGAATAGAAGAATTAGTAAAAAGTAAAATTAATTAAATTACAAAAGTTATAAATTTTTATTTTATAACTTTTGTAATTAATTTTATTTTTTATCAATTATTTAAGCAGAGCCCGATTTTTTTCTTTAACGTAATTGGATATAGATTCTGCTTCCAAGGTTTAAGAGTGCTGATGTATATGCTGTTACTTAAATTAATATAAAGCTAATTGAATTTGATTTGTAAAATTAATGAGAAAGTGAAAAGATATTTGAACTGCATATTAAAAGTTCAGGAATGTCATGCTTTTTTTTTTACATGTTTATGATTATATTGATGTATGTGTTCTTATTATAGATTGATATTAAGCTAATTATATTTGAATTGTGAAATTTAATGAAAATGCTTGAAATTAGTAGCCATTTTTATACTGTATATTAAAGGTTGAAAGTGCGTTTAATTATGTGTGCGTTTAATCTAATGTAATTTGCTCAAAATAGTTATTCTTCGACATATTTGTTATGTAATTTTTTAACCAAATTTCTATAACTGAGACTAATTGAAATTTACACAAAGATACATTTTTATTTTATATATTTTGATTTAAGGAAACGAGTTAAAAAAATGTTAAAATTCTGTCACGATTAATCTTTTTTTTTTTTTCTTTATTTATTAAAAAATGTTTCTTTATGTATTTACTATTTCTTACCTGAGGTTGACTCTAAGAAAGCAAAGTTATAGAAATTTAGTTGTTAAACATTAGTTTATTTTGTATTAATTTATTTTATTAGAGCATTTGTATTAGTTTATTGAAGTGCTTTTTGTATTAGTTTATTTTAAGTTAAATATTAACTTTGTATTTAGTATTATAGTATTTTCTGTCATTTTTTTTTAAGTGTTATGTCAAGTTGAAGTTATAATGATCTAAAATATTAGATGCGAATATTAATGAAGTCGTTTCAAATTGATGTTATTTACATTTTATATATATCTCTTAATAAAAATGTTTAATTGTTTAAACTGTGATTCTATTATTCTTTCATTAACCTATAGAGCATACCCATTGACGTTGTCTGTAAAAAGAATTGTGGGAAGTTTTTTTATTTTTATTTTTTTCCCCCCTATCTGAACACAGAGCAATGTACTGTGACATTTGATTAGTCCTTTTGTTTTCATTATAAGTAACACGATAATACTCTTATGGATAATGGAGATTTTTTAACCTTTTTATTGGTTGGATGTTCCGACATCATATGTGGCATAACTGACTGTAAGACACCTTCCCCTTATACTGTGACGAGAAATTTGTATTCTCTTCGTAAATCGTTTAATGAAAACAAATAAGCATTGATACAGAATTTTATTTCAATTCATTTCTCGCTTTGTTTTAAAATTTCGATTTCTTTGGGCCAACAACAAAAATAAGAATTAAAAATTTACCACAGCGCCATTTATTTTTCTGGTATAGAACCATAGATTGCTCTTTGCCAAGAATTTGATTTTTGTCATCTAATTTTTGTGTATAAAAAAAGCATCGAAAAGAAAAGAGAAATAATATTTAATTTTCTAAATCAGAATCCGAAAATTTTTGGGTTAGGAAGCGTCAGAAAATTTAATAATTCAATGTTTATGTAATAAGTTATGTGCAAAAGAATATTTTGCTAAAAAAAATAACAGAATAAGAAAAAATGGAGTTCCCCCCCCCCTTTAAAAATCTGATTAAAAAGGTAAAATGTTTTATCTTGTACATTTTCAGATTCTTAGGTGTTACTTTTTTTCAATCATTATTTTGAGGCCCTTCAAATATTAGATAAGCACTTAATGAGCAAAGAAGGAAGGATTGATATTTTCTGTCGTTTTTTAAGGTTAATTTGAGTTATGATAGTATAGAATCATTAAAGATCAAAAATTAATGTGCAGTGAGTGAAAAAAATGAAAGTTTAATGGGGAGGGGGGTATAATTTTCCATTTTATTTCCTTATCTGAGAAAAGAATTTGTAAAATATAATTTTTTTTTAAAAAGTCGTTATTTTTTTTTCTCTTAAAAATCCTTTCATAACTATATATCCTTATTTTTAATGACAAACTGGGAGAAAGCTTATAAACAATTCCATATATATATAATATTTTAAAATCTAATTTAAACTTAGTTAATTTCCCAATTTTTAGCGCAATTCAGCACATATTAACTGCTTTCTAGAATATTCTCTTATTTCCTGATTCCATTCCACTTTTTCTATTAAATTAATGCAACAGAAAGCTCTGTAAAAATGCTTTGGTCAGTAGTTCCCATGCTCCGAGTGAAGGGATAAAAAATTGCTGACCTAAACAAATTCTTCTAAAAGATTCCTTTGCCTGAGGTCGACACATGTAGGAAATCCCTCATTTCGTTTTGTGTCGTTCTGTGTTGTGCTCGTCGCTTCTGCTTGTACATAAATCATGCCTCCCGGGATGGAAATAGAACGAAGTTAAAAATTCAAAGTGTCTTCCCTGTCTTCGGCCACGACTCTGCTTACAAAAATTATGTTTATATATATATATATATATATATATATATATATATATATATAATAAAAAATCTTATTCCATTAAAATTAATTTCCAATTTTTTTATCTTAAACTAGCCCATGTTAACTTCATTCGAAAATGTTCTCTTATTTCCTGATATAATTTCCACTATTTATTTAATTGTTTTTAACACGCGCTCTATAAAATTTCTGATTTCAGTTTTAAAATATTTTTTTTCACACTCCAAGTGAAGGGATAAAAGTCCCTAACATCCACGCATAACTTTCAAACAAACCTAAGATTCTCATGCTTAAGTCTACACATATCAAAGAAATCCCATCAAAATTTCATAGTATAATCATTGAAGGGAAAATTTTTGGTCTCTTTTGCTGTTGTGTCTTGATGTAGATTTACGCATCTCTTACCACTTTTTCTTTGTACAAACTATGCCTCCTGGGATAAAATAAATCGAAATTAAAATTCCAAAATTTTCAACTTTTCGTTCACGCACTGTTGAAAATATGTTATGTAATTTTATATTGGCATCATGTGAACAGATTACTAGTATGTTATTTTCTCTCTCTAAAATTCATATGTTTGTGAAAGTAGGTAGAGAAATAAGGTACAGATAAAAGGGTTTTTTTTTTTTTTTTTCACGTTTGAGTTTTCAGCGATTTTAATCATTATATTAATTGTCTGCTATTTTAATGATTACATTAATTAAAATCGCCCAACTGTAAAAGTAATAAAGGAACACATAATTAAGTTTAACTTTGTTTTTAGGGGTTAAAAAACACATTGGTAGGGCAATTTAATGCCCTTTAGTTAAATAAAAGAATGAAACCTAGTACAAATGTCAAATCTTTTACGAGCTGAGCGTGAACAATTTTGTGGAATTAGAATCCTTTCTTAAAAGAATATAAATGAAAATTCTTGTTTTTTTTTAACAATCAATTATATTTCTACCTAAAACAATTTTGCTCATGTCTAATAATCGGATAATGTTCTTTTGATATTCTTGAATTTCTCTTTAGTTTAATTTCTGCAATCTTTTATCCAGCTGTCGCATTTCCTTTAAATTTTTAATATTGCTGATTAACTATTATTAAGTTTAAGGAAAATGATTAAACTTCATTAAAAATGAAGTTGGAATTTTAGCTTCCGGTAATTAATAGATGAGAAAAAGAAATTAATATTTAGCTTTGTCAAAAAGCATTCCAAATACAAAGGAATAATGGCGCTAAGAAGAGCATCTCCAATGACGACATATTGTGAATTACTTACCAATAATGTTGGAAGAATCCAATCTCCAACTCTCGTGTGAATTTTAGGACAGTTGATATGCATCTTTTCACTTCTATTTATATAAGAGCCCGTTTAACTTGATTTTGAAAAAATTGATCCTGGAACAAATAACTTTAATGGGAGACCTTATTGTCCTTTATTAAATTCGGATTCAGCTTAACCATTCTTACTGGATGTATGTTTATGAAGAGGGAACTGGAGCCTGCTAACTATCTATTAATACCAGAGAGGGAGAGATCAGTTTGTTAGTGGAGATTTGATGATTTGACTAATCATTATGTTGAAGAGACATAGTCCGTTTAACTTGGTGCAAAATAAATTGACACTAGAGCAAGGGACTTGATGAGAGACCTTTTTGTCCTTTATTGAATCTATATTCAGCTTTATCATTCTTACTGGACGTACGTTTATCAAGAGGAAACAAGACCCTGCTAACTATCTATTGATACCCAAGAAGAGACCGGTTTGGTTGTGGAGATTTGATTGACCAATCATTATGTTGAAGGGACATAGCCCATTTAACTTGGACAAAATAAATTGACACTAGAGCAAGGGACTTGATGAGACACCTTTTTGTCCTTTATTGAATCCATATTCAGCTTGAACATTGTTCTGGACGTAAGTTTATCAAGAGGAAACAGGGTTCTGCTAACTATCTACTAATACCAGAGTGAGAGAAAGAGACCGGTTTGGGAGTGGAGATTTGATTATTTGACCAAGCATTGTGTTGAAGGGACATAGCCCATTTAACTTGGTGCAGAAAAAATTGACATTAGAGCAAGGGACTTAATGGGAGACCTTATTTCCTTTATTTGACTGTTTTCTTATAATATTGAATTGAAAATAAAAGTCATCGTTTATTCATCTTTATTATATATATATATATGTGTGTGTGTGTGTGTGTGTTTATGTGTGTGTGTGTATATATATATGTGTGTGTGTTTATATATATGTGTGTTTATATATATATGTGTGTGTATATATATATATATATATATATAGGTGTGTGTGTGTGTGCATGCATTCTGCCAATTTGCAGGTGAATTTTTACTGCAGACTGAAAATTTATACAATTTTGCTGTCACTTAGCAGTTTCTTTTATTCCGATACTATTTGGATGAAACGAGACAACTATTTTTCTACAATTTTTTTTTGTGCGGATGAATATCTGTGTGATTACGGTCCTCTTTTCCCTCATTCCAATCACTCACATTCTTCATCCATGCGAGTCCTTGGAGATTTAACTGTGTTCTTATAATATTGAATTGAAAATACTCTGACATTGTTTATTGATCTTTACTTTATATATGCATTTGTACGTGCGAAATAAATATGCTGTCTGAAAGAACCATGACCAGGATCTTATTAAAAAATAACAACAACAAAAAAGATATTTTTTTAGTAGTACATTCTATTATTGCTGTAAATATTTTTGTGTTTATTTGTTGGGTGGTGGAATTATTGTTCAGATGTTGGTAAACAGTATGAATAGGAAAGATTTCCTCTAAAAGTAAACAGATTTCATTCTTAAACACTTTTCCAATGTGCAATAAATTTTGTACTTCATTTATCAGTAAATTTATGACAATCAATTCTGAAATATGATTGGCAGGCTAAAAGCCCGCTTAGATGGACACTTATCTTCTTGTATTGTATATATTAATTAGAATATTTGCAAAAAAAAAAAAAAAATGTTTGAAAAATAATATATAAAACGTATAATTATCTGAAATTGAATAAGTGCAATTTTTTTTTATTTATTTATTCCATGAAGATAACCTCCGGGGGGGGGGCACCTCGAAATGAGGATGAAATGCTTCCGGCGTGGTGGTTGGATCTCGCCAGGTTGTATGACTTTTGCGTACAATACACTTTGCGTACGAATCATAAAACTGTCAGTCAGTTGTCTCGTTTACAATGCGGTTGTGTTACTGATAAGGTTCAGTTCTGGAAGAGGTTACAACATCTTAAACGTTATCTAAAAGTGTCATAATTGGCGAGAGTTAGCCTGATGTTTGACACAATTTCGAATACTTAACGATACGTTCATTAATATAATTTCATGCGTTTTAATACTGTAGGAGTCATTTCCACTTTGCTTTTTATGAAAGATGGATTGCTTTTCAATGTATATATTTAAAAATGTAAGATAAAAACATTGTTGAATGATATTTCTGCTCATATAAATAGTGTACCCACTTCGAAATAATAATCATTTTTTCTAGATTTCAGATATAAATGCATTACTTTACATAAATATAACGTTTTGCATTAAACGAAAGAGTTTGCGTATCATTAATTTTTGATTTATTTCTTCTTCATTCGTTTATTTAATTCAATAAGTTCGTTATTTAAATATAGGCAATTAAAAATTATTTCTTAAATTTAAAGTACAATTAAATGAGGTTAGTGGAATTGGAAGGATTTGTAAGGAGGGATTTGTATTTGTTTTAAAAAAAATCAGTTTCCAGAGTAGAACGCCATTCAAATTTAAACTTTTCTGTTTATCATCGTAGATTTAATTTAAATGTTGTTACATTTTTTTTTCAAAAATCTCTACTCTGATAAAGATAAATTATTTGTTCATTATACGACTTTGCATTTTATGTATGAAATATTTTAAATATAAGGTGCGTAAAATAAACAGCTTACTAAATCAGAAGTATATTAATATTTTGCTAACTGATCATTTGTACCTGCGAAAATTTGTAGGAAATATTAGCTGAATTCAAATTTAATTTTCTTCTAGTTGCACTATTCATTAAACTATAATCGAAATCTACTGTTAAATATAAAACAAAATTAAGAAAAAGGATTTTTACATTAATATATGTAGTATATGTTCTTCAGAAACTTTAATTTCATTAAAGATCGTTCTTATATGTACAAAAAGTCATTAAAAATAGTGTTGAATGAAGTTCTGGTAAAATACTCTTCAACAATATACATCTACCCCTTTATTGAAATGTTTACTGATTAGCTATGCGTTTTTTTCCATATCTTAAACAATGTAATTATTTCTAATTTCAAAAGAATTCATGGCCGTTTTAAACCTTCCAGGGGCCTTGAGATAATGCAAATCTCGAAGCCCCTTTTTTCCTCCAAATTTTTTATTGATTTTAATTTAATTTTTATTCAGCAATTTTAAGTAGTAAATTTTGAAAACTGAAGTCGCAAATCCCTTTCTAAAAAGTCCATTTCAATATTGTACAAATAAAAAAAGTGCACTGTCAAGACGTAAAATTAATTTTAAGCAAAATATCGAAAACAAAAGAAAACTTTCTATAACACTCTAAACAATATTGTAAAAGGAGGGAATATATTTCTTTAAACTGTAAAGCTTCAAATTTTTTAGAATTATAAAATAGCATAACGAGTAAATGGTAATTAGGAATATTACTAGAATAAAGTCTCAAAATTAATATATAATTTAACTTGAATAAATTTGACTGCACGGCCCACTGTCATTAAATGAAAGTATAAAACTATTTACATTTCTACAACTATTAAAAATTATCAAGAGCTGAGGGGTTCCTTGACAATTGCCAACTTTACCTATTTAAAAATCTTGTCCCCTCCTCCCCCCAGATTAGAATTATTTAAATAATTTTTTTTGGACTGTTGACATAACAGCTCCTTTATAGTAGATTCAAATCTCTTGGGAATTTAATTATATTTAATAGAAATGGCTTCAAGGGCATGTTTCGATTTTCCCATTGATTCGGACGTTCTTAAGCGATTTTTTTCGTGAAAACAATGCACAATTTGCAGATATTTTGCTATGGAAAAAGTCTGGTTATCTCACAATGAGCCCATAGTTTTCAGAAGTCCAGTCGAGATCCATATAAGATTTTAAGAGCAAATGAATTTAGAACATTAGTTTCTTTATTTAAAAAAATAAAGTCAGACTTCTTTTACTGCATTGCAGAAGAAACTCTTGCTGTAACATTAAAGAAGTTTTTAAAGAGATGTTTTATTTCTTCATAACTATATAAGTGAACATTCACTTCTATTTCTGTAATTTACTTTCATTCATAATACATGAAACTTCGATTAAATCTTCAGTATTCCATTATAGTATTTCCATTATAGAAATTTGCAATCTTGTAATTAAAATAAAATGAATAATTTCCTATTAGTATATTGCTATTAGTAATTTTTTTTTAGAATGGAATTTCTATTTCGGATTTTTTTTAAGTTTATTGATTTTCATTTCATGAGAACTATATTTAGCATACTTTGATTTTGAATGAATAATGCAGAGAATTCATATGATTTGGAAGTAAAAACTATTTTTTACTGTAAATTTTTAGAAAGTTATCAAAGTTATCAAATAATTCTCTTATTTTTTGATAAATTAAAATTCTAATTAAAAATTCAAAAAATCACTTTCCTACCCTCCAAAATATATATTTGTCAAATTTGATAGGCAGACGGCCTGGTGTGTACAGAACCAGCATATACACATAGAGACAAAAGTTTTTTCCCTGTGTTTAAGCATCAAAATTTAGTTAAAATACCAATATATTTTCTCGCCAAATACTTTTGCCAACAGATAACATATGTTTTAGCAAACCTAGACTAATTACTCCCTACCCCCTTTTTTCAAAGAGCTACGCGTGATTTATTGGCTTTTTTTATGAGTTGTACGCAAATGGTTGTACGCATCTGTCCCACTACCATCTCGCCATCCTGGAGGGTACACAAATAGGTGGGGTGGTCTGACTCCTCCCATCGATGACGGGACGTACTCCCTTCGGGGAGGGTTGTACCGTGGCCGGTGATGGCCCTTAGGACTCAACCACAGTTCCCGCCAATGTTGCTGTTGCAGCGGTCCGGTCATTCAGTTTTATGTTTTAAATCCATGTGCCTTCGTAGCGGGTCGGAGAGTCAGATGGCTGACTTATTCCATGAAGATTTTAGTTAAAAAGAATATAAATAATTTTCACATACTGTCATTATTATATTATAATATTTTTGCACATTTCATTATTATTAAGAATGTAATACATAATATATAAGAGGAAGGATACGAACAAAAATTTTATATACATTCGGTTTTTTTTTTTTTTTTTTTTTTGTAAAACCTAAAATATCAGGAAAAATTAAACAGCAGAAATTTTGGTTCTTGTAAAAATATTTTCACAAAGTTGCTAAAAAAAAGTCAACTAAAATAAATCATAATATGGTGATTATGTTAAAAAATGTTTTGAAATGTGAAACTAATCTGATCAGTTTATTAAAAGAGGATCCTCATAGTGAGCATTGTTTAAAGTCATTTTACTGCTGCTGTCATAAGTATAAATAATTGCTGGCAAGCTCTGAAATATTTTTTAAAAATTTTAATTTCGAGAATTTTTATATTTTACTAGTACATTATCGAAAAATTCGGCACTTCGGCTTTCCAGTTTCTCATACTAGAGCTGTGTATATCTATCTGTACAGTTTTTATAACTGTCAGTCAAGGAAACTGCAGAAAAAATAAAGGCTGCATTCTGAATAGATCAAAATATGGTTGTTGTTGTTTCTAATAGCTCTTGTCTAGACAAGCCCACTGACTTTAAGATGTCAATTGTGGTTTAAGCCAAGGGTACGTCTCTTGTTTTTACAGTAACGCCATCTAGGGCCAAGAGAACGACTTAGCTACACACCCGCACAACCCTTTTTAGGGGACGGACTTAATTCATATCTTTCATTCACTCATCCACAGATTTTAATATAGATCTGAATCAAAGAACGATCACCCCTGATCCAGTACCCCCAGTGGTATTACTCTCGACATGGAGGGCGTTGTGACCACGACAGATTTAACGCGCATCAGCCACCACACACGCGGGGAATCTTCGGCTGGCGGGGTTCGAACTCGCAAAAAAGGGACGCGCATCCGTGGAATGCTATTATGAATCAGCTTATGGGAATATTGTTATTCGCTTTCAACAATGTATATTTAAATTTTGTAAACAGAAATGATGCCATGAAGTATTTATTAAAAATGATGTTACAAGTATTCATTCATTTGAACTGCAAATTTCTTGAACGCGAAAGCACTTGCTTTCTACTTTCTGGCATATAAAGAGAAAGTATTGCTTGTAATCGTCAGAAAATTCGAAATCGAGATTTTGACGAATCTTTTCATTTCAAACCTCCATCAGTTCCAAAAACCAATTTTGCAAATTATGTCTGTATGAACAAGCTAACTCAAAAGCGCTTTAACCTCTAGACGGTGATATTTGGCATATGACCGTTACACCTAATTGTTAGATTTCTTTCAAATTTTGTACATAATCCATTCAGATGATGTCTTTCTGTTTGGCTGTTTACATAAAATAACTGTAAAGCAACAATTCGGCATTTTACTCAATAATAACGTAATAGTATTATGATAATAAAATTTGATATATAGGTTTAACATCTGAAGTGTACATTTATTTCATTTCAAAACTATCAAATGATACAGTCTGTATTTTCACATGTCTGTAAAAGCGATAACTCATAAACATACCGACTGAGATTTAGTATGTTCTTCTTACTACAATTGCAATTATGTGTCAAATTTCTTTTTCAATCGAAAAAAAAAAAAAAAAGACGCACAAAATGCATATTTGATTTTATAGTGAAACTGCCTGAGAATTAACCGTTGCATGTTGCTCAATTAAAAATATATTTGCTGTTCATATGGTCCTGTCGTGAATTACATCTTTCGGAGCTAAATAAGAACTCACTAGTGTAGAACAAAATTTGGACATGACAGAGGAGCATCAACGCAATCTCCCTCTTTGTCATCGGATCGTGGTGTAACGACCAGTGCCATCTATCGGAATTACCAAGAAAAGGTGGACTTCCTGCTTGAATTGGGTTGAGACATGATTATTTTAATTTTATTAGCGTTCCTTTTAAAGCAACACTGGGGCTAGTTTGGGACGGACCTCGTAATTTTGAATCTCTGTCAGATGAAGTGGACAGTTGAACTGGCACCCACCCTGCAAGCTTCCACACCACACCAGCAAGTGGACATTTGTCCCTGACGGATTTGACGTGCATCAGACGCACTTACACGATGGTTATTCGGTGGAATCGGGTCTCGAACCTCAAACCTTCCGGCTCTGAAGTCGAGATGTTACCACTAGGCCACCGCGGTCCAGTTGCGATAAGAAGATGATAGATGAGAGCGAGAAATAATACAAGGATTCCGGAAATCCCGGTTTCTAAAATTTATATCAACTGAATTGTAATAAACATTTTAAATTAGTATTTGTAATGTCTGCAATAGCAATAAATGAATGATTTGCACTAAAAATAATTGGACTTTTGACTTAGTAATCTTGCTCATACGTTACAGCGGCCTAAAACTAAGAAATTTGTTTCAAAATAGCTCTGTTGTAATTTCGAGTAATTTTACCTATGTTCTCATGTATATCAAAATAAATAAACAGGCCCGTATTTTCTACACCTAGCATAGTTTACGATTTAAAAAAATGTTTTTATTATTATTATTATTTAATTTCTCTTACGTATCTTCTTAGAATTTCTTTAATTTTTTTTTTTTCCTTATTTATCTCTTATCGAAAGGTCCTAGATTCTAAGATTTTTTTTTTTAATTTTGGAAGAAAAAAAAAATATGTTATTGGTGACTAAAGATTGCTAAAATATCCTAATTGACGAAGCAATGAGTAGTGACATGTGAGCTAATAAACAAGCAGCGCTTTAAAAAATATGGATTTAGAGAATACAGTTTTAATCAAGCCTCTTGACTCGTACGCAGCCCAGATGATTAAATAATGAAAGTTAGTATCATTTATATTAAACAACCAACATAAGGTATAAATTGCTTTTAGATTTATCAATAGAAAATTAAGTGAATATTGGAGTGACAGTTCTATAGACGAAAGAATCAGAGCCCTACATATGCGTATTTATCTTCAAATTAAATTTAAAAAGAGAAAGAAATGCATTTTGGCTTAAATTCTGTAAATATGTGAAAGTTTTAGCACCTTGTTTTTGACTAATATAATACAACTTTTGCATAATATTTCATTGTAGCAAAGTTTTTCCCGGTAGTAGTGGGTTTTTTTTCACTGTAGTGAAAAAGGTTGATCACTCCTTATTAAAGGTTTTGATAATTTGCTACGTTCCCCCCCCTTGTATTGTAATCATTAAAGAAAGTATTATAATCATTAAAGTATTATAATCATTATTAGAGAAAATAATGTAATCATTAAAAAAAAAAAAAAAAAAACGAACTCAAGATTTTTAAGAATCTTTACATTGCAGACTCTGAATACGAAAAACACTTTTGGCGTCATGTGTGTCTATTATCTGTGAATACAACGACTCAAAAACGCTTTGAGTTAAACGGGAGAAATTTGGTGTATGGATTTACAAACAAAGTGGATTCCCTGTCTGTTCGAAAACAAGTGAACTCGATAACTTAAATTGTATACAGATAAATAGATAAAATTTGGTACACAAGTATACATCGGAAATGTTGATTCCAAATATATTGTCGTATTGAAAAGAGATAGTGGACTCTCCATAGCAGAATGGTCATGGCTCTGATCTCTTAATCAAGAGACCGTAAGTTCGAATCCCGCTAGAGACGATGTGATTCACAGTCTGTGTAAATATCTAATTCATTGATTTTATGTTTCCCTTTATTTCATGTTCCAGAAGATTCTGGACATTTCTTCAGTTTACCAGATAAGTGTTCTGGACTTTTCTTACTGTCTGCAGAAAAGTATTCTGGAACTTTCCCTGCTAGTATAAAAGCAGAAGATCTGGCAGTCACTGTGTTCTCAGTTCAGAGTTGAGTTAATAAATTGGTTTAACTTTACTTCTTGTGTGTGTCATTGAATTCCGCACTAAAACACATACGTGACAGTATTTTGAATCAAGGACACACCTTCTGTCCTGACAAATTTTGCTTAAAGTCTGGTTGAAAAAAGATGTCTAAAATATGTATTCTCCCAATAGATGCATAAAAGTTCTATTTTATATTACACTTCTAGAGATATTTGTATTTCAAAACTATTTTTCGTCAGTGTCATTCAAGTTATGTTGTTGTTGTTGATTATCCCCCTTGGATTGAACACCAATTCAAATCAAGTCCAAGAGATCGGGGTGCAGTAGCTTCTGAGGGCCCCTGAGCACCCGAGGGCAGGATTATGAAGATGACATTCACACACTCGCTTACACGACCCCTTTTTACAGGGTTGCTCTTTCACACACCTCACAGATCGAACACAGGGTAAAAAACAACCATGTTCGAAGCCGGGGCGCCCAGATCACGGGGAAGACGTGCTACCCCTATGCCAGGATGCCATCATTCGAATTATTCGTGACCTTATTCAAGGTCACAATTTTATGCAGGTGGACAAGGATAAAATCTGTATTAGAGAATATTCGAGAAAGTTTCGGAAAGACATCTCTCGCTGGTTTTACGTGACAAGCAGGAAGCAAAACCCAATCTCGTACTGAGACAAAGCGGAGAAAAATAAATAATGAGGGAATGAAAGTGAATTTAGTCTTTTATTAAGAAAGGTATAGAAAAAAATATATCAGTGGGTCAAACCGGAGTTGCTAGGAAAGCAGCTCTTTCATAAGTAAGTTGAAAGTAAGAAATTACTATTTTTTGTTTTTTAGTATATCATTTCATTTTACACATTAGGGGAATTTCGGTGCCTTTTAGAACTGCTTGCCGAGCAGCCTCAAAATATGAGTATTTTACTTGTTAATAGGGCTGGGCGATGACGGAGTTCATCACCGCGATATATCGTCCAACAATATCGATATTTTTCGATATATCGTGATATCATTATTTATTTATAGCTATTATAAGTTATAAATAGTGTCTTTTTAACATAGTGACTGATCAGAACGACTCCAAATGAAAGGAGTATCAATCTATATAATAAAAGTATTTGTCTTCTGTTGAATAAAATTAGTTAGAAAATAATTTTGTTAAACCCCCGTTAGTAAAGTGTATCAATGCCAAAGAATGTCTACATGTTGCAATTTATAACATTGCGTTTAAAATAAGCATTTTCATACATTAGAACATGACAGTGTTTATAGAAATATTTAAAAAATTTATGTATGAAGGTCAAAAAGAATGGAGAGCAACAAAAATGAAATCGAAAATTAATTTTGAATATCGATTTATTGTATCTCGATTTATCGTGAGCCGCTAAGCAAAAGCGGAAATATAACGGAATTTATTTTCTTTTTTATGCGAGTACGCTTAAGTGTGAAAATGCGAGCTGCGAATAAAATAGTGAATTTAATCTGCATTTATAATTTTTTTTTTATTTCTGAAGATAAATATTTAGCGATTAAATAAAGCACAACCTTCTGATAACCGCAATTATTTTCCCATAATGGTATCATTCAGTTAGAGAACGGAAAACAGTTTATTCCAAAATGGCGTGCTTAAAACAAGTACTTTTATAAGAATGTGACAGTATTTATAGAAATTTTGACAAAAATTTGTATAAAGGACAATAAGAAAGAAGAGTAACAAAAATAAATAATAACACTAACCGAAATCGAAAACGCAAATTAATTGTGAATATCAATTTATTGTATCGTGATTTATAGTAAACTATTATTCATCATCATGATTTCGATAGATCGATATTTTTCAAAAAACTGTCATAATTAAAAATCGATTTTTTCAAAATACCGATTTTTTTTCGATAAATCGAAAATCGGCACAGCCCTATTTGTTCGTGTATTTTCTGTTTTTACAGATGCTTTTATTATTTCTTTTTTCAATTTCAGTTTGAAATAAGCAAATGTAATCTAAAGCAAAAACACAAGTTTTAAAATTATATCAAGCGCTGCTGCGGTCCTAACAGATGATACGTCTCAGGAAGTAAGATTCTTTCGCCTTAAATATTGACATTAATGTATGGCATTTAAAGGCCGAAAAATTTAAAACAAAAAGGAAATCAATTCATTCTTCAATGGTTCAGTCTTCAGATGGTTCATGAGTTTAAGATTTGTGACAATCTTTCGTTTTCTCTCCAACGTTCGAGATATCTTGTAAAAAGATTTCATCAATGTAAGTAACGTAGAATTCGCAACTTTAAGTGCACTTTGCAAATTCTGAGATAGTGTCAAGTAATTGTATTTTCTTCGCCGTCTTTGTCTAAAGGTATGCATGTAAAGAGACATTCAAAATATCAGCTTTGAAGACAACCAAAAAGTTCTGTCTGCGGTTTCATGATGACCTATAACATTCTTTTTCCACCCAAAGACTTTCCTCAGTTTTGGTCACTGCATACTTTAATTTTTGAATGGCTTATATTTCTGTTTTAAATGGAAAAAAAAATATTTAAATGATTATTCATTCTGCTTAAAGATATAATATTAATTCAGTTATGTTTGTACATGTTTCAGATGCCCAGAAAAGATCCATGGAGTTACAAAAAAAGAAGGAGGACAAAAAAAGTGAAACATTCCTTACAAGAGAAGGAACGTTCAATGACTCAACATTGCCGAACTTCTGATACACTTGGTGAATTGTCAACATCCACAGAGCTTGTCTCTCAGAAGGCATTGGATCTTCCACTGAAAAAGGAAGAAATAATTTATCCAGACACAAGATTTCCACGATCGACTACGCTTTTTCCAGCCGAGGGAACGCTTATCGATGACGAAAAGGAAGATTTAACGTCAGGCACTTCTAGTGTAATTTTTAAGCGTTGCGCTGAAAAAGAATTAGTATCCGCAAAGTCTAAAAAACTTAAAGAAAATGATCCACCTAAGTCAATAGAGCCAACAATTCCTGATGATGTTATTGTAATAGAAAAACCCCAAACACAAGTTAAAGTTGATTTAATCGACTTGACTGAAGAATCTCATCCAGTCGTAAAACTATTTTGCTCTCCTACTAAGACTAGTCATCTTGGGAATAGATTACCTGGCAAACCAAAAACAACATTTGAAGATAATGATTTTCTTGTTAAAGATAAAAGTAATGAATCCAATACCATTACCGATATTGTTAGTGCGGCAGGCATAAATTGCCATACTATTCAGGTAAAAGCCGAACAGAAGAAAACCTGTAAAAATAACTGTCATATCAGTGCCAATATGTCTTATATCTGCAATAGTAAAAAAATCAATCCTCCCACGGAAAACTCCCTTCCTTCCGAAGTGGAAGATGAAGATAGAATAATAATGAAGGAAAACAGTGATAAAGTTAATTTAAATCAGTCTCATGGTGCCCGTCCCTTGGATAACTATGTTCAAATAAAAGCCAAGCAGAGTCAGTTGAATGAAAATAATACTGGAAGCAATTTTGGGAAATCTCATGTTGTTGCCAGCCCAAACATCGCAACTGAAAATTCTCGTTTGAGCTCTGAACTGGATAAGGAAACTGATGATAGCGGAGAATCCGAGGGCCAAGTTTGTACTTTCAGCAAAGTTTCAGATTGTAATGCAAAAGACGTCACAAACGCCTCAGATGTTGTTAATCACTCGTTGAATGCTGCTATTATAAAAGTGGAGCAAAATGACATCATCAACTCTATACCAGTTAACAATTTTTCTTCTCATGGTGAACCGATAAGCATGAATACTGATGTTCATCCAATACAAAGTTTGCAAAATAACACTAATGCAAACTGTGAATTCAGTGATATAGCAGCTGAGGATAGAATACTGAATGAAAACAGTGATAAAGATAATTTAAATCAGTCTCATGTTGACCGTCGCTTGGGTAATCATGTTCAAGTAAAAGCCGAGCGAAGTGAGTGGAGTGAAAATAATGCTGAAATCAATTTTGGGAAATCTCATATTGTTGTCAGTCGACACCCAAACATCACAACAGATAATTCTAGTTTGAGCTCTGAACTGGATAAAGAAACTGATGACAGCGGAGAAGTCGATGGCCAAGTTTGTATTTCCGGCAATGTTTCAGATTGTAATGCAAAAGATGTGACAAACGCCTCAGATGTTGTTAATCACTCGTTGAATGCTGTTTCTATAAAAGTGGAGCAAAATGACATCATCAGTGATAACTCTATACCAGTTTCCAATTTTTCTTCTCATGGTGAACCGATAAGCATGAATACTGATGCTCATCCAATTCATAGTTTGGAAAATAATACTAATGCAAACTGTGAATTTAGTGATAAAGCAGCTGAAGACAGAATACTGAATGAAAAAAGTGATAAAGATAATTTAAATCAGTCTCATGCTGTCCGTCCTTTGGATAACCATGTTCAAATAAAAGCCGAGTTAAGTGAAAATAATACTGAAATCAATTTTGGGAAATCTTATATTGTTACCAGTCCACAACCAAACATCATCACTGATAATTCTCGTTTGAGCTCTGAAATGGATAAAGAAACTGATTATAGCAGAGGGGTCGATGGCCTTGTTTGTACTTTCAGCAATGTTTCAGATTGTAATGCAAAAGACTTCACAAACGCCTCAGATGTTGTTAATCACTCGTTGAATGCTTTTACTATAAAAGTAGAGCAAAATGACATAATGAGTGATAACCCTATACCAGTTTCCAATATTTCTTCTCGTGATGAGCCAAAAAGTATAAATATTGATGATCATCTAATACAAAATTTGCAAAATAACACTAATGCAAACTGTGAATTCAGTGATATAGCAGCTGAAGATAGAATACTAAATGAAAACAGTGATAAAGTTAATTTAAATCATTTTGATGTTGTCCGTCACGTAGGTAATCATATTCAAATAAAAGTCGAGCGAAGTGAGTTGGGTGAAAATAATACTGAAATCAATTTTGAGAAATCTCATATTGTTGCCAGTCGACACTCAAACATCACTATTGATAATTCTCGTTCGAGCTCTGAACTGGATAAAGAAACTGATGATAGCGGAGAAGCCGAAGGCCAAGTTTGTACTTCCAGCAATGTTTCAGATTGTAATGCAAAATACGTCACAAACGCCTCAGATGTTGTTAATCACTCGTTGAATGCTGCTACTATAAAAGTGGAGCAAAATGACATCATCAACTCTATACCAGTTAACAATTTTTCTTCTCATGGTGAACCGATAAGCATGAATACTGATGATCATCCAATAAAAAGTTTGCAAAGTAATACTAATGATAAATATGAATGCAGTGATATAGCAGCTAAAGATAGAATACTGAATGAAAACAGTGATAAAGTTAATTTAAATCAGTCTCATGTTGTCCGTCCCTTGGATAACCATGTTCAAATTAAAGCCGAGCAGAGTGAGTTGAATGAAGATAATTCTGAAATAAATTTTGAAAAATCTCATATTGTTGCCAATCGATATCCAGAAATCACAACTGACGGTTCTCATTTGAGCTCTGAACTGGATAAAGAAACTGATGATAGCGGAGGGGTCGATGGCCTTGTTTGTACTTCCAGCAATGTTTCAGATTGCAATGCAAAAGACGTGACAAACGCCTCAGATGTTAATCACTCGTTGAATGCTGTTACTATAAATGTGGAGCAAAATGACATAATTAGTGATAATTCTATTCCAGCTCCCAATTTTTCTTCTCATGGTGAACCGATAAGCATGAATACTGATGCTCATCCAATACAAAGTTTGCAAAAGAACACTAATGCAAACTGTGAATTCAATGATACAGCAGCTGAGGATAGAATACTGAATGAAAAAAGTGATAAAGGTAATTTAAATCAGCCTCATGCTGTCCGTCCTTTGGATAACCATGTTCAAATAAAAGCCGAGTTAAGTGAAAGTAATACTGAAATCAATTTTGAAAAATCTCACATTATTGCCAGTCTACACCCAGACATCACAACTGTTAATTCTCGTTATAGATCTAGACTGGATATAGAAACTGATGATAACAAAGGAGTCGATGGCCAAGTTTGTATTTCCAGCAATGTTTCAGATTGTAATGCAAAATATTTGACAATCGCCTCGAATGTTGTTAATCACCTGCTGAATGCTGTTACTATAAAAATGGAGCAAAATGACATAATGAGTGATAACCCTATACCAGTTTCCAATTTTTCTACTCATGGTGAACCAAAAAGTATGAATACTGATGATCGTCCAATACAAAGTTTGCAAAATAACACTAATGCAAACTGTGAATTAAGTGACATTGTAGTTCCTTGCCTTTCCTCTGTTTGTCGTACTGAAATTTCATCTGGCATCTTCTCTAGAAAGAGTGAACCAGAAAAGATGGATTTTCAGGAAAATTCTGTCAAAAATGAACTTCAAAATTACGGAGACATACAGCAAGAAAGTACTGACTCAAATATTGGAACTAATGCTGAGAACTCATCTAAAACATTATTTACAAATATATCTAATTGGATAAGTATTTCTCCTATCTCTGGTAATGATATTTTTGGCGATGGTGATTCGGAATATAAACCGGGAACATTTGCAACTCCATTGATTAAATACTTGAATTGTAATAAAAAAACTGACATGCTTGAAATATATCACACAAAAACTGCTCTCAACTTATACAGATCAGCGACAAGTTTCCACGCACAAGAGAAATCAGAATTGTATTTATCAGAAAAATGGGAAGTATCATCAAATTTGCAAATAAACGAAAAGCCATCATTTAATTTAAACATTGACGAAATTACAAATAAAATCTCATCATTGCTGAATTTTTTCAAGCCAAATATTACTCATTTGGATTCAAACTCAGCTTCATCTCCATTCTGGAAGTTTGTTGATGAAAGAGAAAAGCAAAATTCATTAAATAGTGATGGTTTATGTGTTGGAATGCGGCAGAATAGTTCTCCAAATTTTCTTTTTGAATCGTCTTTAAAAGTTAGTGAATCATGGCCGGGGAGTGTCTCTAATTCTCAGATAGAAGATTCCCCGATGGATATCCAAAATTCTGTAAAAGATAATTGCCCACCTGCCATATGTCTCCCGCCGTTAGATTACAATAAAAGAAGTGAAACTTCTAACGGTCTGTCGACAGAGTCAGTGGAAAATCCGAATGAAAAATTGCTCTCCAAAGATTTTCTTTGCCAGATACTTAATAATGTCAAGACTACTGCAAATATTAATGTCTCGTCGAATCCACCAATTGATCCAATAGTTAAGTCAAACATAAATATCGATGAAAGTATTTTCGAAAATCTTCGTCAAATAGATTTCCTCAAAATTAAACCAGTTGAAAGCACAGATATCATATCAGACTTAAATAAAAAGAATTACGAGTGCATTGCAAAGAATTCAGAAATGTCTCCACACAACTTTTCAGCACCTAATGAAAATATTAGTAATCCATCTACCTCGTACGACGACACTTTTGAAACTCCTCCAAAGAGAGTTAAAAAATGTAAAGATACCGCAGCATTCGAGAAAAACGCTAGAAAAATAAGTTATGAGGAGTATAAGAAGAGAGATAAAAATGTAATAACTCACCCACCAATTCATCAACTTAATTCTTATTTCCAGTCACACGCATTGGGAGCTTCACCTATTTCTTCTAATTTTGAGCAAAATATGCATACTCCTCTCAAAAATCGCCAAAATCATGACATTCATATTTATAATGATATAGCTTTGCGGAATCCCTATCTTCAAAGATCGGTTAATACAAGCCCCAATGACCCTAGGTTAACTCGAAATAACTCACCTTTAAATAGAGACTTAAACTCTGAAAAACATTTAGATTCTTTCAATAATGGTGAAATCAGTCCTCATCACAGTGTTCCTGAAACTGCAAAACTAACCCTTCGTGTTCATCGGAAACGAGCAATATCAGCTTCAGAGACTAATGCTTCTAATGAACCATTTTGTCACTCGGATTTTAATCAACCGACTTCCAAAAGAAATAGAATTGCTTTACTTCCTACTCCGTCTTTTAGAAGTAATTTGCTTACTGTGCCTCAACCTCATCCTGTTAATTCCGTTTCTGGTGTAAAAAATTGCCAGCCTCTCTTTTCACTTCCCAATTTGTCAGCTAACGCTTCATCATCTTCTTCTCCACAACATCATTTTGTGTCGCAGGGAATTCATCCGCAAATGTCCAGGCATCCTGAATCAACCCATGATCAGTACTCTTCTGTAAATGTTAAACGCCAATTCATGCCTTATCCACCTCGTCTAATCAACAACCCTCCTCTTGTAATACCTTCTAATACCGGACCGTGTAATTCATTTGCATCTGAGCGATCTCCCAATCATTCCACAGTAGGATTCCATTTTGAATCTCTGATTCCAAAACAGATAAAAGACAATATTGGAAAAAAGATAGTCGACAGAGATAATGTATATCCCATCATCATTGAGAGGAACACAGATTGGCTATATGGATTTAATGTGTTTGGAAATGTAAGAACTTGTGAAATGGGCTTTGAACTCCAGCGAGTGCGATTTAATTACGTGGATCATCTTACGCATTATAATACGTATTTCCCCCTTCTGTTGGTTGAGTGTTTTAGCAATATCTCAACGTGCTTGAAGAAGAGAAAAACGGACACCAAAACCTGCAAGATCGTAGATTATTCGAAAGATGATGGACGTTATGTTAAAATTTTGTGCGAAAGCTTTATTCATTATTCTGAAGTAGAGACAATCCCGACTGAGGATTATATAGTTCTTGTAAAATTCGGCACTTCTCCTGCAGGTGGTATTAAAATGCTTGGCTATGTCCTCTCTTCCTGCACGAGACCATATTCGCAGATCCACGACCACGGCAATGAACTTTTAAAATTCTTGAAGGTAGACAATCTCAAAGATGTGGTCAAATTTAAAATCCTATTTAGCATTGTTTTCGAAGTTCCTGGCATCGACCTAACAATGCCCATAGAAATTACAAGACTGACAAGTATTAAAAAAGTCCTGATGATGAATGAAGCCCTTGCGAAACTTCCAGAGTCACCACTGTGCAATATTGTTCTCAACCCTCGAGGTCATGTTATGAAGAGTATTGCCTTACCTCCCAGTAAGGAGAGAGATTCCTTCACCACCGTAGCACAAGAGGCTATCCAATTCTTAAAACTTTCTTCCCCTCAGTTGATACTCCTGAAGTGTGCTCCTTTCACGGATTCTGAATTAGCTATAATCGTGTTTGTGGAGGAGATCCTAAAATCTGAGTATCCTGGTAAGATACTTGTTTGTGTGCGCAGGGAGATTTTAAGCGAGATGGGAAAGAATCTCCTCAAGTCTACCCGGAACTTGGTTATCCTCAGCAGGGAGAAAGAGTATTTTCAGACAAATATCCATAATAGAGTTCTCGATGTAAAGATCTCACATCTGTCAGAGAACCGAAACATAACGAAAGAGGAGGCCAAAAACCAGGTGCTTGAGGAATCGAAAGTTCTACTGGCTGTGACTGGAACGTGTTTCTATGAGGATGTGGGGTATATTGTAAAAGACCTTACTTGTTGTATTATACATGATGCAAATTCTTACACAGAACCAGAAACTTTGCTTCCCTTGTTGTACAAGATCCGGCATCTTCTTTTATTTGGGGATCTCAATAAATCTCCGATAAACTCAAGATTTGCCATGACTTTGGGATATAACAAGAGTCTTTTCTATCGAGCTCACATGAATAAATTTACTTTTTAATCGTCATGAACATTATATAAATTCATGTTATCGATTGCATATTTGTATAAAATCATCATCATTGTATTTTGTGAATAAAATTTTGCATCTATTGACTAAAATATATGCCTTCATGAATTTATTTATTCTCTGATACTCTAATATGTTTGGCTTACTACTTATAGAACATTAATAGCACATATATATAATTTAAAACGACGTTTCGTATAGCCGTGGATTTAATGCTTTCCTATAATAAAGTGACTATGCTGAATTTATTGAAACAACTTATAGCGCCTCTGCGGCGAATCTGGGAAGGAAGTTAAAAGAAAATCAGTGAAAAAATCCAAATAGAAAAATGCATTCTATATCATAATAAAAACACAGGAAAACATTTCATGTAGTTATCTGTAAAACTGACGGAGATATTTTCTATTAAAATTATTAACTTCCCGTAACTTGTAAAAGGGGTTCATCCTAAAATTGGGAAATATATTCTCCGGTATTATCATACAATTTTTCTGAGTTAAGCAACGGCTAAGTGAAATTTAAGCAGTTAAGAAAGTAAACAAAAAATAATTTGAAAAACATCTGAGGTTATTGAGGAAATATTTTAGAGCAAACCTTGTACAAGTCACAGAAAATTCATAATTTTAATCTCAAATGTCTGCATCAATTTTGTAAATAACTTCATGAAATTTTTTATAATGGCGCACATTTTTCTAATTGGATTTTTTGGCCTGTCTTCGTTATTTTTGTAAGTTCCTTATTTCGCTGCTAGAAGCGCTGTAATCTGTTTCAATAAATTCAGCAGTCATTTTATTATAGGCATGCATTACATTCCTGGCTACACGAGACACATTCTGAATTTAAAGTGCTTAAAAGGATTTTACTAATCACTCTTTATGTAATGAAATTTTGTCTAATGATTAAGTAAGAAGTTGGTTTTTTTACAACTTTTAAATGAATTATCATTCGATATAATTCTTTTATTAAGTATAAGTAAATGAAAAAAAATTTTCGAAAATAACTTTGTTTGTAATCTAATTCTTTTCTAATATTTCAAATAAATTAAAAAATTTACTTAGTTTATAATTTTTAAACTAGTCTGAATCTGCAATTTTATTATTTATATTCGATAATTGGATTTATTTTCTTTATTATGTCAACTTGAAATTATTCCGTTGAATAGTTTTAATTTGATATTATTGTTAAAAATAAATGTTTTAGGCATCTTCTAAACATGATATTTTACACATAAAACAAATAACACAGAATTATAATTGGATTATTTGCTTTTGAAGTGTGGATCACTTACTCTTTAATGACTCGCATATAAATACTTTTACTATGCAAATTTTTTTTTTTCTGATTCTTTATTTCGATTTCTATCTTCATTAGATTTTTTGCATTTTTAAATAAAGAATTTGATTAAACGATAACTGGAGAAATTAGTAAGGGTAACTTGTTATTATATTACAGCATAATTTTTGAAAAAATTTCACTCTTGAATATTTAGTGGGTGGAAAAAATTTCCTGCCTTTTTTAACCATTAAAACTATTATTGCGTCTGGCTGAAAAAAATGAGAAAATAAAACAGTAATTAATAATAATTTTTTAAAAAAACTGTACATTTATATAATTTTTAAAGAATCTATAAATAAAAAATGAGAAAATACAACATTGATTAATAATAATTTTAAAAAAAACTGTGCATTTATATAATTTTTAAAGAATTTATAAATAAAAAATGAGAAAATACAACATCGATTAATAATAATTTTTTAAAAAACTGTACATTTATATAATTTTTAAAGAATCTATAAATAAAAAATGAGAAAATACAACATTGATTAATAATAATTTTAAAAAAAAACTGTGCATTTATATAATTTTTAAAGAATTTATAAATAAAAAATGAGAAAATACAACATTGAATAATAATAATTTTAAAAAAAACTGTGCATTTATATAATTTTTAAAGAATTTATAAATAAAAAATGAGAAAATACAACATCGATTAATAATAATTTTAAAAAAAACTGCACATTTATATAATTTTTAAAGAATCTATAAATAAAAAATGAGAAAATATAACATCGATTAATAATAATTTTAAAAAAAACTGTACATTTATATAATTTTTAAAGAATCTATAAATAAAAAATGAGAAAATACAACATTGATTAATAATAATTTTTAAAAAAACTGTGCATTTATATAATTTTTAAAGAATTTATAAATAAAAAATGAGAAAATGGAACATTGATTAATAATATTTTAAAAAAAAAAAAACTATACATTTATATAATCTTTAAAGAATCTATAAATCTAGATTATTTATAAATTATTTTCGCTTACAGATTTTAAAAGAATGTAAGGAATTTCACTTCAGTGCCATTTTTATACTCATTAATTTATTAGAATTTTTGTAAACCTTGAAATAAACTGGAATGAAGCGGGACGAAGTCAAAAACGAGTACTAATGAATAACGTATTAAAAAGATTTCAATGTATTATGTAAATTTCAGCAATCACAAATTACATTGAATTTTACCTTCAAATATGATTACATCCCAAATCACATTTCGGATATTATTTGGTACGTATTCTATATGTATAAAAATATAGTTTTTTAAATACATTCTGAATTTTAAAATCTAGTTTCGGTTTCGGTACTAATATATTTCGTAATTATTGTACTCAGTTTGAACTGGTGATTTTGTCGAAGCTCCACATTTTAGATCTTCCATGAATTAGAAAAAACACATTTCTAGGAAATGTCCATCTGTCTGTGACAAAGATAATTCAAAAACGCCTTGAGCTAGACGGATGAAATTTGGTACACAGTCTTTACACAAAATTTGCGGATTTCTACCAAATTTTGAGTAAAATCTATTCAGAGGCTGTTCGAATATAAATTAACACGATAACTACAAAACGAAGGGAACTAGATAGATAAAATTCGGTACACAATTTACACAGATTTAACATCTATAGTGAAGACATCAATCAAATTTTGAACCAAATCCAAACTCAAACTCAAAAACGCAATGATTTAAATATATTAAATTTGGCGTGGGTGTAGTTTCGTTTAGTTGTATTAACGCCCCTTTTTAAATCAACACTAGGGCTATTTTGAGACGGACTCCGAAACTTTGAACCGCGGTCAAAGGACGAGGACGACGCCTGAGTTGTTGTTGTTGTTTTTACTTCATGCTTGAGAACCTTTTATGGAAATGAGATGTCTCTTAAGAAATGCGAAAAGTCATGTTGTGCTAAAATCGTTTGGTTATTGCCATTTTAACCCTTTAAAGGGCCATTTTTTTCTAGTCATATTATGTTTAAATATTTTTAGGCTTGAAATTAGAATAAGAAAAAGGATTCATTTAGCTTATTAGATAAATTTAATTTGATTAATTAATTAATAATTGAGTAACAAATCAAGACACGTCATTTTGTGTGAGATAAAGAACTGAAGCATCTAAGTTTCTGTCTTTCTAAAAAACATTGTCAGAACTGATGCCAACCTACATAATTTCATACAAAGATTGATAAATTTGGTGGAAAGCATACTTTTCACGGCCCTAGAAAGGGTTAAAAAACTATTTGATGGCAGTAGAAAAAAAATTGAAAAGTGATATTTTAGGTCTTCCTCCTTCGATTGGGATCAAAATTTTTATAGATTTCTGTTCAAAAATTTTTTGTGTAAATTACTTTTATATATTTCTGATTTTTAAAATTATTAAAATATAAAATGTACTTCCAAATTTTTAAAAATGCCTAACTTTATCCGTGCTTATTAAGTATTGTAATTTAAAGTAAAAATTATTGCCAAAGATTTCTTATATGTTGAAATATATTGGGAAAAGGGGAAATCTCATTAAGTTTAAGAATTCAGATTTTCGATCGCTTATAACGTATCAACCGTTTATTCAAAATTACAATATTTTAATCTGGAGAATCTGAATATGCATTCAAAATTCTGTATGGTTATTTGAAAAAAATTGAGTTTGAGTAAATCTACATATGGAGACGTCCCCTTACGTGAAGAAATATTTCGTACAATGAACGTACAGCATTACATAGCGAACATATTCCTACAACGATAGACATTTAGAGTTTTATTTGGGAATAAAGAGCAATATCTGGATACCTTTTTGAGGGACCCTACAAGTAGGGATGACGAATATTTTAAGAGCGGTTATTACGTAGTCAATATCAAAAAGTCACAAATACAAGTGATCAATGCTTTTCACAGAGGGGTGTGATTCAAATCCTTGATACGATCTTACTGGCGATATTTCGATTACAGGTTTTGGATCAAGATAGAAAGTAACAATCGATACGATATAACTGAAATTTACCGGAGCGGTGAATTCACTGGAAAGTAACAATCGATACGATCTGTCCAATGGAAGCTCTCGAAAGAAATCTGTGATTGGATTGAAAAGTGAACGGACCGGTTATTGGAATTATCGTATCGTATCATTGAATTGCATATCACTGAAATTTACCGGAGCGGTGAATTCACTGGAAAGTGCGAGGCTTCACTGGAAAGTGCGAAGTCACCGCTCCACTTTACGGGAGTGACCGATATTGGTATTTGATGATGCACTATTCCATACAGGTCATTTTTAATTGCTCGTGACATGATTGACTTTGATTACATGTATTCTGTTTACTGCTGGCGCCATCTATTGGTAGAATATAGGACTAAAGTAAACATTTTAAAGAAATGGCATATATTTTTAATTCACATTTTCCAGAAAATGGTTCACTCTAATAAATAAATTAAATAAATAGTTTTGAGAAAAAAAAAATTTAAGAAGTAAGCTGAAACAGATAAATTAATTCAATCACACGTTACTTAAATTAGTAAATTAAGTATTAATTACAATGAATAAATTTTATATTTAATATTAAGTAATAATTTTTAATTAATAATATGATTGAAATAACAGATATTTGGAACGCATATTTAAAAATAACAATAGCAATATTATTTGTTATTCGAAAAATCGTGGATTATGCATCTCTACCTACAAGCCTTTAGGCAGATATCGAGAGAGATCAATTGCCGAAATAGAAAAGAATCGAAGTCAAATCGCAATATAGATCTAATAAATAGTTGAGGAATGGGGAATACAATTTTCCTCGATTAAAAAAAAAAAAATAGTCGCAGTTTCTCGAGAATGGAACTGATCATAAACGATAGAAGATTGCCTTTTGATAAAGTGAAACAATGCTTTTTTAACTATAATTATTAAATTTTTCTTTTAATCTCTCTTAAATTCTTCTTGCTGTTGCATCCATTTACTCTCAATATTGTCTTTTTATTAGTGTATGATTATTTAACTAATAAAAGAGAAATTTTGTACTTTTTGGGTTTCTACGCGTTAAATATTATCTGTTAATAGCTTCGAGCATTAATTTTAATATTGGATCCTGTATGTATTCATCGTATTAACAGCCTTTGGCGACCAGCTATTTCGCCAGGAATACTGATTGCCTTCATTTTAAAAATAAACATGAAAAATGCATAATTTCCTTCTACTTAACTTTATATTTATGATTTTTTCAAAAAAGGTGGAAATTGCCTGATGAAGCCGAGTCCCAAGACTTCGTAGTGATATTAAAAACTTAAATCTCTGGGTAATCTTATTTTTAAATTGCACATTTTCTTTTGTAGTAATGTGATTTCGTCTTCTGATTTCTCGTATAAACTGCTTAAATAATTATCAGCTTCTTTCTTTCTTAGCTTTCAACAAAGGAAGAAAATTCGAAATTTGAATTTTTGATGAAAGAGTGAACGGTTGAAATCCATTTCAAAATTTGAAAATTTGATGAAAGAATGAAAACGGTTGAAATCCATTTCAAAATTTGAAAATTTGATGAAGGAATCAAAGCGGTTGAAATTCGTTTAAGAAAAAGAAATTCTATTGTTAACTATAAAAAATACTGAAATATTTTTTTAAAGAAAATTATCAAAACTCAGGGGGAAATTACTCCGTAATTCATTTGGTTTCTTTAAGAAAGACATTAAATTTTTTTAAGTGGTTTAAAAATCAAATCTTTTACTATGATTCCTCGTGTAAATTGCATAAATATTAAACAGCATCATTCTTTCTTAGCTTTCAACCATGGAAGAAAATCATATTTGATGAAAGAATGAAAACAGTTGAATTCCGTTGTAGCATATATGTATATAGTCTAGTTTGGTAATTCAAGGTCTAACAATCTGTCCTGTATAACGCCGGCATGCTCATACTTCCTTTTATACAAATACGCGACAATAAAAATAAATGTCTGAGGCAGCATTTAGAAAGGGGCTTTTGATTTTTTAATTGTAATCATAAACAACACAGAAAATTATAAAATAAGCATATTATTTAGGATTTCGGATTCGTAACTGTATTCTAGTAATTCGCTTCTCAAATGGCACTTCTCGGAAACATGTAAAGATAAAAAAATTCAAATTGTAATATTATTTAAACTCGTAATTTTTTGCTAAAGATAAAAAGTTGTTAGTTTTAGAAATTTTTTTATGTATCTTAAGTTTAAACATATTTAAACCGGCGTCCTGGCATAGGGGTAGCGCGTCTTCCCCATGATTTGGGCGTCCTGGGTTCGAGTCCCGGTTCGGGCATGGTTGTTCTTCATCTGTTCTATCTGTGCGATGTGTGAATATGCCCCCCCCCCGTAAGAAGGGGTTGTGCAAGCGAATGTGATGAGTGAGTAGCGTAATCGTATGTTTGACCCTAGTTAGCGCTACTAAAACAAGAGACGCTCCCTTGGCTTAAAATCGCTGACTTCGTTCAGCGGGCTTGTCCATGGCAAGTGCCATTAGAAACAACAACAAAAAGAAATGTTTGAAACCTTGAGCATTTATCAACACTCTTATCAATTTCTGACAAAAAACAAAACCTTCACAAAAGCTTCAATATTTTATAGCGGCTGTAGAAGGTCGTGGACAAAATTTTAAATTTTTTTTTCTGACCGTTTTTTTAAATCTGTGCTATTATCGAATAATACCTCGTTAAGAGACTTTGTGCTTAGCAGTTGTTTTCGCATTCGAAAAAAAATTTCTTAAAGAAACTTGAATCCCTTGCAGACCAAATTTAAAAGTACCCGCCTTAAAATCTGAAATATCGATCTGTTGTTATTCCTGGAAAACTGTTGCATCGCACGTGCCCAGATATCGATTGGATACTATTCGTGGAAAACTGTTGCATCGCACGTGCCCAGATATTGATCGGATGCTCTTCGTGGAAAAGCACTTTCTGAGTCCCAGATATCGATCGGATCTTATTCGTGGAAAATATTTGCTTCTGTGACCCAGATATCAATCTGTTGTTTATCGTGGTAAAGCACTTTCTGAAGCCCAGATATCGATCGAGTGTTATTTATATCTCCGGATATATCAAGCGGAAATCATTTTGATCTATACTTTGGTGGTGAATATTTCGTGCCTTAACGTGTCACTTTAGACCCTACATTCCGACACAAAAAATAAAAGTTTTATAATGTTTATCCGCCCCTCCAAGTTTTTCCATAGAACATAGAAAACACCCTATATATCATTTACGAAAATTAAAAAAAAAAAAGTATATTTCTCAAGCATCCATGACTTAAGATAACAGAACAAAATAAATTTAATACCGAAACTTTTTGGTGTTAATATATTTGGTAAATTTAATACTAAACTTTTTTTTCGTAAAAAATATTTGGTTACTTTTTGATATAATCCTCTCGAAGGTTTAGACATTTTCCATTGCGAAGGATCAAGCTTCAAAAAACATTTCCGCCAACGATATGAGATAGGCCTTAACATATTTTTTGCAGCTTCTCATTACATTGTTATTTTAGCAACCTTGTCAGTTCTTCAGTTCAGAAAAGAGATGAAAATCATTTGGCTCTAGCCGCTTTCTCAATGAAGAAGAAAAAGAGCACAAGTCTGTCGCAATAGAAGATCTTGTTCAATGAGTTGATCATATAGTTCAAATGAAATGACGGCTATTGTCTCGAATCCCAGGCAACGAGCTGGTCTACCAGGATGCGAAAATTGTAACTTTGAAGGATAAATGATTAGATATTCCTGCTCCTATTTTTTCATTAGATACATCAATTAAATCTCATTTCGTGATACTGACAACAATCTGCTTCGAAGAAGGGATCGGAAACTTGGTTCACCGATTTGAGGAGAGATTTCAACAATTTGACTCGATTCAAAAATTTTAATAATCAGATCGAGTTATTCTTATTTGTTATTCAGCTTAATTTATAATTGTATAATAAATTTAAAAATATGATAATTCATTGTTACTTAATTTTAACTACTTAATTAAATAATTCGTTGTTTGGTAAATTGCATATATTTTATTAAAAAAGATAAGATAAATAAAATAAAAGCAAAGTGCTCCAAATAAGTTATTGAAATCAATGCAGATTTCCTAATCAATACAAACTTCAAAAACTTTCTGAAATTAACGCAACGCCAAAAGCCACTCTGCTGGTTCAGGTATTGTCATTGTCATCTGATCGCTGTTGAAAATCATAAGATCCATCCTGAAATTGCCCCTCGAGCAGCTTTAAAGTATGCACGTTACTACAAATAACCGAAGTTATGAAAATCTTTTTTATATTGTTTTATGTAAGATCAGAATATTATCAATACACTTTAAATGAAAGCAAAATAAAGCTATTGATCAATTTCTATATTCTTTTTTTCTTTTCTACTCTTTGGAAATTAAATAATAATAATTTATCTCTCCATCACTTTATATCAAATCTAAAATTTACATCTTAGTTTTTCAACTGAAGACATTTCTTAAATCCTTTAGATAATTATTTATATATTTATTTAAAGGACTTAGCGAATATATTTTTGAGTACTTCTTAGAAATTCTAAGTTATACAATTTTCGGAATTTTCTTTGTTTGAAGATATCATTTAAATATTTTTCTGTGTTTGATTTTTTTTCTTCCCAGGTGAATTACTTTTCTAAAAAAATAGATATAATAAAATAAAAAAAGTGGAATAAAATTATAAAACAAATGAATAATACAAAAATATCATATAAAAATTAAAAGGGAATGATTGATATGGAAATTCCGAAATCAAATCTGGCATTTCAGAAAAGTTAAATTTTCAGGTCACCAAATATTGCTTTATATTTAAAAGAAATTCTGCTGATGATGTGCTATAAAACTCCTGATAAACTAATGAAATTGCTTTCTTCCAGATTCTTATTTTGTAAATAAAATATTTAGAAAATTTAGAATAAAAATTTTAGAAAATCTTATTAGTGCATTCTTTTGACTAACTTTTTATATTATAAGTTCTATTCATATCTATCTTTAATATGAACTGAATACTTTTGGCAATTGATCATCTAATTTAACCCTTTCTAGGTCGTGGGAAGTATGCTTCCACCAAATTTATCAATCTTTGTATGAATTTATGTAGGTTGGCATCAGTTCTGACACATTTTTTTAGAAAGACAGAAACTTAGATGCTTTAGTTCTTTATCTCACACAAAATGATGTGTCTTGGTTTGTTACTTAATTATTAATGGACCAAATGAATTAATGAATCAAATTAAATGTATCTAATAAGCTAAATGAATCCCTTTTCTTATTCTAATTTCAAGCCTAAGAATATTTTAACATAATATGACTAGAAAAAAAATGGCCCTTTAAAGGGTTAACAGAAATATTTGTAATTTTTAATATTAATTAAGTTTCTTATACAGAAACTTGATGCTGTCCAAGTACTTTTAAGTATTAAATCGTAATATATATTGAAGCTGCGTTATTTTAATGGTCTTATATCTGGTCTGATTATCATGTACATACCTAATAAATTCGAGTCCCATGACGTTATAGTGCTATGGAAATCATAGTTTTCAGGTAATTTATCTTTAAATTACAAATGGCCTTTTGGAGAGAAACTGACTGTGTTTAACTTCAGTCAAATTTCTTATGCATAAGTATCTAGAGATTTAACTGAAGCAGCAGTTAAATTTCTTTTTTTAGACATTATATTATAACAGATATTAAAGCTGTAAGATATAAAGCTTTCTTAATAGCCTCTCACCTGTTTATTGTATGTTTGAAACTTCTTAATGGATTCGAGACTTAGGCTATAATAGTACAAAACTTGTCTGAGTAATTTCTTTCAAATTGCTTAATATTTTTATTGTGAGTAATTTCTTTCAAATTGCTTAATATTTTTATTGTGAGTAATTTCTTTCAAATTGCTTAGTATTTTTATTGTGAGTAATTTCTTTCAAATTGCTTAGTATTTTTATTGTGAGTAATTTCTTTCAAATTGCTTAGTATTTTTATTGTGAGTAATTTCTTTATCTGATTCCTAATCAAAATCGCGCAGAGCAAATCTTTCTGTTCTTAGCTTTCGAAAAAATTCACATGATTAGAATATTCCATAAAATAATAAAAAAGAAAATTGTTTAAATTGTAAAATATTGCAAAAATTAGTCTATTATATTTGCTAAAGTTGCCATGGAAAATCATCAAAGAATCACGTAATGTTAAATTAAATAAAATTTCCAAAAAAAAATTTCTGAGAAGCAAATTGTTAGCTCTTAGTGTATTTATATGTTAGTAGTATTATTATGAAATTTAGAACCTGTATGTCAAATGGTCTGACCAGTCACTCAGATTTTCCTTTATTATCGATGTAGATAAAACATGAGAAATCATGGATTTGATAGCTTTTTGATTGAAAGAAAAAGCTATAGAATTTTATCTATAAAATTTTATTTTATTGTATTTATTTATTTAACTTATTTTTTTAATTCAAAGACTGCTAAAAGTATCCAACTATTTAGAATTTCTACTTTCCACTTGTAATAGAATTTTCCATCAATTTAGTTGTTTTGTTTTAATTTCCCGAATCAACGAAAATATATTTGTGCCTAAAATTTCAACTCCCACATGTAAACTTATTTGTTTAAGATTTTTTATTCGCTACTTATAAAACTTTTCTTGAATCGGAAAATTCAGAGATGCCGCCTTAAAATTATATCTTGATTTTGATGTAAATTAAGATTTTAAACTGAAAAGTGTTGATATTAGCTTAATTTAAATACATTCATTTTTAATTTTAAACTCTTCCAGTTAATATTTATAAATTATTTAAAGCAAAATGGATGTTCAAGTATGCAAAATTTAAAATATTTTCCCACTTAGTTCATAGATGGCGCCACGACTTGAACTTGGGAAGTTTCAAAAATATGCCAATAGATGCCGCTACTGATATCAAAATTTCTGTATTTCATATTAAAGTTGAGCAGTTCTATTTAAAATTGATATTTTTATGAAGAAAAGTTTAATTCTATGTACAACTAGTCTTTTATTTCGATGTTTTTTTTAAACACTTTTCACAATTTATAAATAATATTTCTACTTTTGGTCAATATATTTTATTGTCTTTATTCATAAAAAAAATATGTTAAATACTATTCTTTCAACTCTTATACACTAGAATCAATCTATTTAGACTGTAGAAGTGAAATTTATTTCATTTGTTTATAATCAAGTTTGAGAATAAAATGTTTTCTAATTCTAAATATTTACTTATTTACTTTTCAGGATAAAAAAATTAAGCAAAATCTAAACCACCAAAACTGACAAACTCATTATATTTCAATAAATTATTTCTTATCTAAGTGAAATATTTTTTTTCTTTCTGAACCTTTTTCCATATCTAGTACTATGTATTCTTTCTCTTTGGGGATTTGAAGTTCATTTCCTCTTTGAGAATTCGAAGGAGACTGTGTAAATGAATATTTATAAGATTTACACATGTGCATTGCTTAGAAAGTAGATTGCAACTTTATAAATAAAAAAAAAAAAAAAAAAAAAAAAAAAAAATTTAAAAAAATTGAATGAAAGAAACCACAACAGAAATAAAAGTCTTAATATCTTTCCAGAATATATTTTAGAATATCTTAATATCTTTCCAGAATATATTGCCAGAATATTCCTTTCGCTAGAATATGGGTCGAGTTAAGTTTTCGTTAAACCTCTTGCATATAATTTGATGTACAATAAAATAATTCAAAATTAATTATATGTGTAATTTGGTATATACAAAATTAAATGCAATATTCCCTCAACCAAATTTTTGCAATTTACAAATTGTAACATAATTAAAGTTATGTTATCTTAACAACCTTACACCTGATCTGTTAATCAAATACAAGAGCTTCTGTAGTGGTTCTCCATGATAATATAATGTAATTAAAAACTGAGGTTCCTATTTCAAATGGCACTTTGTCTTTAGTAGCAATGAAAATTCACTTTCTAATTCCTCATGTGAACTGTGCGAATAATAAAAGAAATCTTTCTTTAGATTTCAGCAGTAGAAAGTATTTTAGAAACAATGAGAATGGCTTGAATTTTAAATAACAACAAGGAAATATATTGTTGAAAAATAAATTTAATATTTTTTTTTAAATTGTTAATATTTAGAAAAAAATAACGCAATTAATTTGATATCTCTAAAAAGACAATTTGAGTTTGAATTGAATTTGTTTAATTTTTCACACTTATTATAGCAAAAAAAAAAAAAAAAAAAAAAAAAAAAAAAAAAAACTAAAAGTTTTATTTTATTTTTAAATAATAAAAATTCAGATTAATTTCTTTAAAAAAAATTACTTTTATATTTACATTATTACACTCCAAAATATATTTGTGTCAAATTTAGTATTTTAGGTCATACAATCTTTGTACAGACACGCATTCTTCTAATATTAGTAGAGATAATACATAGACTTACATTCTTCTTAAATATTAATAGATAAAAAGTATTGTTATTGTAAACCTTTAAAGAGAAGTCAAGCAGTTCTTGATTTGAAGCAAAAATCGTAATTTCCATCATGTTAATCATGCGAAATTTAATTTTAATAATACGGAAAAATGGATTAATTACATATTATAATCAGCATAGTAAATTTACTCTTTTGCAATATTTCGTTTCGATTCTTATAAAAAAAACGATCACAGAATTATTTTGCTGAATGATTTTCGCAGCGTCTATAATACAATAAGCCAGCGAAATCTGCAGCATATCTTTTGGTCTGTGCCATTATTATGCAAATCTTAATTCTTTTTCTGCCGTGAAGAAACTCAGATGTTTTTTTTTTTTTTTTAATATTAAATTGACTGATTGATTGATGTGTGAATAAAGGTAAGTATGAAAAAAAAATTAGTTATGGAATAATAAACTTTAAGTTTTATTTAAATTTTGTTCAATTAACTGATAGGTGTAACGTTAAAACGTTATATTTATACTGATTCATTAGGAATTATTGCTGGTGTTTCCTTTTCACATTTTTTTTTTTTTTTTGTTGAAATTTTTGCATCCAATACTGCATGTTTTTTTCGGTCATTGGATCAACATTTGTTTCAATACGATTTTAGTAATCAGTTATGATTTTAATGTCCGTGAGCATTGCGGATAGAGAATAACACCCGTTTTTAATGTTACTGCATATTTACATTTAAAGTATACTGCAAAAAGTAACTCTTTTAAGCTCGCTGCTGATATGCATGACTTTCTGCTGCATTTTCTGTTACTTAATCAGCGCCAAACATCTTTGATATGTTATCTAGAGAATAACAGCCTATCTAGAAGAAGCTAGAGATTCTTTGAGAGAAACTGGAGCACATTTGTGTCTCACATGCAGGAAAACCTTCAGCAGACAATCCGACTGCGAGTATTTTATAAATGATTCTGTCTCAACTCTGTGAAAGATTTTCCGGACAGGTGTCATTAACTGTCTGATCATCTTCCCAGTTATGCAGAAAACTATCTAATATCTATCTATTATGTAGATTATGTCTATATTATAAGTTTTAATTCTTTAGTTTCAGTTTAAGTTCCTATTTACTGTTGGCATCAACCATTCGTATTTCCATAATGAAATATCAAAGTTCCAGTGGCGTAATGTGGGTAATTGTCGTCAGGGATATATGATTTTTTTTTGTCCCAGTCATCATTAGTGATTTAGCAAATACAAATGCCGCCCGAAGTATGGCATTATTTTTTTTTTCGCTCTTTTATAATGTTTCCCTTTAAAAAATTACATTAGCGCATTAATGTTTTATCTTCATGGCGCCTGCTAAATTGCCCCCCCCCGGAGTGCCTTTGACTCCTTTGCTTCTCGATCGCTTTGCCACTGAAATGTACATATTTTTGTGATATTTTGTATGTTAAATGTAGTGATCCTGAAATATAAGTGTTGACAAATTTTTATCTTGAGTTTGTGTACAAGAAACCAATAAAGTAGTTTTACTCTGGAGAAAACTAATAGAGTAATTTTTTTTTTCACATAATGATGAAGATATAATAAGCATTATTATTCGATGCAATAATTTTTCTTATTTGCATTTTTTTTTTCTTTTTTAAAACGAGGAATAGATTTGATTCTTTCGTTTCAAAAACAATTTGTCGTGTACTTTTGACCAAAATTTTGTAAATTTTCTCTAATGAGATGATGAAATCCTTCATTAAAATATAGATTTCTTCTTGCATTATTTGACTCTTGTTCAATATTCACTTTAAGAAAATTAGGAATTTATTTCATATTATCCATCATTTGTATTGAGCTGTTTTATTTTAATGAAGTTTATAAGTATTGCGTGACATTTATACAATATTTAATATTACTGTTATTTTTTTATACTAAAAATGAAAGCTATTAACTTAATTTTTTTAATCATAGATAAATTTTTCTTAATTATTCAGATTTTAAAGTGTAAGGAAAACTAATTCATTACATTTAATAATGATAATACAATAAAATCTGAATCTATACATAAAAGTTTATTATATTTTGAGTTAAATTGTCATAGCATGTGTTATGTTAATAATTCTTGAATAAATTTGTGACTTCATAATCACTCGAAATTTTTAAATCTATGTAGAAATTTGGTCATTAGTCCATATAATAAATTCCATTCGTATAGCACAAGATGTTTTTGAATTATTGTGTTCGTAAAGAGACAAGACATAATACCAAAATTATGTATTTTGAGATTTTATGGAGATTCATCGAAAACTCGAGTTTGAATATTTTGGGCGACTACATTACTTCCTCTATACTTCGTATATGATAAAGTAAAAAAGTGAGGATAAGCCAAAGAAACTGGGAATATTTGTCTTCCAATTAAGATGTAATAATACAAATTATGCAGTTTCAATCAGTGCTTGATGAAAGGATCGATGAAAGAAATAAGGAAAATTTGTCTTTGAAATATGGAGTAATAATACACATCATAGGATTTCAACTTGTCAATTATTGTAGAGATTTTTAAATAAAAATGCGGCGGTAAACTAGCAAAAAATGTGTATTTATCTTTGAAAGAAAGCGAGACAACCAATATAATCTGAATAATAAAAATCTATTTATTCAAAATATAAACATAGCAAATGCATATTTTAGGAGAAATTTCTATACAAGCTTTGTTATACACATACAGAATCATGCAATAATATTTTATACACACTTATCATGCAATTCAGTTCAATTCCGTACATTTCTAAATATAAAAAGACATTTCCTTTAAAAATTTCAAACAATCAGCTCTTTCCGATGCATCTAAAACTTGCTTAAAACAATAGTTCTCATTGGATGAATGCTATATTCACATTGCGTGCGCAAAACTATTTACACAAGACACTTGAAGCAGCCATTATCAAACATTGGTAATTATCCTTAGTTGGTATTGGTAATTATCCTTAGTCAATATAGAAAAAATAGTTTTAATTGGATGATCGCTATATTCATATTTCATACGTAAAATTATTTACACAAGACACCTGAAGTAGCGATTACCAAAAATTGGTAATTATCTTTAGTTGGTATTGGTAATTATCCTTAATCGATATAGAAACAATAGTTCTAATTGGATGAATGCTATATTCATATTACCTGCATAAAATTATTTACACAGGACACCTGAAATAGTGATTACCAAACATTGGTAATTATCTTTAGTTGGTATTTTCAATGAATGGATGCGCATTTTGCAGTATGAAAAAAATTTCACCTTCATTAACAGAACTGAATTGCAAGATAACAAGTTCGGATTAGCGAATAATCAATCTCTGTACAAAAGAGAGGCTTTTTGCTGCCGTATTATCCGTGCAGACAAAAGAAGAAATGAGATCAGTAGCTGATACCGGAGCATCACCGGGCACGTCGTGAGTGCCCTTAAAATACAAATTACCTATGCACAACTATATACAAGACATCTGAAGCAGCGATTACCAATCTTCAATAGATATTGACCGATATCATTAACTGATGTTTTTAATCAAAGGATAGCATTTTGATTCATAATCGGAAGCACAAAATCAAAATAAGCAAATTCCACAACAAAGGAAATATTATATATTTTTTAAAAAATTTGAAGAAAATCTGATAATTTCTTTTAATTTTTTCAATTTTGAAAACATCTTTTACTAGTAACTTATATTTCACAGAGTGAAATATTAAAAATTTGTGATGAGATTTTTTTACATGAAAGCATGTTATTTATATATTTTATGTAATAAAATACAGAAAAATCTTTACAATGCTTGATCTATTTCATTATTCAGTTATAAAAAGTTAAAACTTACATAATACAAGAATTTAAAATCATTAACTCATGATGACTATATTAAAATACATAATTATTATATTAACTGTGTAATTATAATATTATAGTATAAAATACATATAAAATTAACTGTGATGACTATATTAAAATACATAAAAATTTAACTTTAGGATACATCTTGTAGCCATTTGGCAACACATTTTTGTTCCATTTACAGCTGCACATGATAGTTTCAAATGGCAACAATGAGTGTTTGGAATTTTTTTTAATGCTTTTTGATAAACATTGGAAGAAAACATCGATATATGGCAAAAGCGGAACTAGAATTAAAAAAATACCAAGATAGCTATTATATGCATAATTTTACCGTTGAAAATGCTATCAAAATATTTTATTTCAATTGGAATAATATATATAGGTAAAAAGGGACTTTTATTTTTATCGCAGAATCGTTACAACGTGATTTATGTCACTGGGATATTATTTAATTTATAATATAGCCAATTAGCATATTTTGTTAAAATTTCAACAACAAAAAATAAACTAAAATGTTTTTTAATAATTTTCGTAAATTATATGTAGTTATTTGTACTATTAAAGTGTACTTTTTTTCGTAAAAAAAATAAAAAGCCATACATTTTAGGGTTAAATCACTCACAAAAGTTGTATATTAAAATAAATTTAAGAGGCTTTAAAATTAACAGGCATTTATTTAATAAAATTCTTTGTTGAAAATCATGCAAGATTGGTAATCGCTGATCTAAAGGAACAATCCATTGCATTCTTCAAAAGTAATGAAGTACTTTATCTTTAGTGCTCTATTGCACTATCAATTTCGACATACAATGTTCAGAAAAAATGGATTGATGTATAAGAAATCAAATTTTGGTGATGTATCTATATAGTTTCGTTCTCTATTTCAATTTTATATATATATATATATATATATATATATATATATATATATATATTTCTTGGTTATCATTTCTAAACCAATAATAGGATTAAAAATCATTTCTTTATCAGAATAAGTGAAAAATAAAACTTTTAAATATTTTCAATTTTAAACTGTAGCTATGAAGGGATAATTAAATATTATCACTAACTCGCCATATATTTGGCACTAGAATAACAGCAGATAATTCAAGATCATATTTTATTAAGAAATTATTAAAACTGTATATTCATGAGCAAATAATTAAATTCCTCAAATAAAATATTAAAAAAATCCATGAATGTATTTCTATAACAGTCAATATTTCAAATATGTTATAAACTATAAAATTTCGATACAAGAATACTCAATTAAACAATTTAAATTAATTTTCGAGCATTTTTATAATACAGACATATATTAATTTTTGTATAAAAACGATTTTTTTTTTTTACAATAACTTATATTATGAGTAACATGTCCAATCTTGAACATTTCAGTTCAGCTATATAAAAATGAAAGAAGGATAGATTTAACAAAGAAAGAAAGAAAGAAATCAATATTTTTAACAGTTGGCACATCACAAGCATAGAAAACTCAGCATCCCGCCTTTCAGACAGAATGCCTTACATACAAACATTAAATCTGCATCATTTTGATTTCAAAACGTTTATAGAGTAGTTGGATACAGTGAAGAGTTTTCCTAAAACTTAGCTTCTTAACATTTACAAATGGCTGAATGTTTTTTAAAAAAATGTCCAAGAAGAGAGGAATAAAATCACTATGGAATGTTTTTCTTTTGTAGAAGTTCAATAGTTTGTTTAAACCAGAACCGAAGCTCAGCAGCAAATAAAATTGTATTGAAGACTGTCACCAGATGGCAGAAGAAGCAAATTAGTTCCTGAGACTGTCACCAGATGGCAGTTCAATTTATCACATAGATCTTTGGTAGCAGATCCGCAACCTGAAAAGAATAAAGAAAATCCGGTTAATATTTGGGATTAAAAAACTAATACATTAAATTCATAAATATTTTATAAAAGAAAGCAAACTTTAAAATTAAAATAAATCAAATCAAGAATATTTAGAATATAACTTTGTGATTCTGCAAAACTTTTTATCCAAGATAAAATTTACGGTTAAAAGAATTGTAACTAAATAATTTTTAAAGAAATGTGTAATATACAACCTATACATAGGAACTTGAATAATTCGAAGCTTGCAAGATCAAATAGAAATTCGATATACAAAACTTTCATTAACATTATGTTAAACAGGAAATATAAGGGACCAGAAAATAATTCGAAATATCTAATTCCACTTGGAAAGAAATAGTAATAAATTTGTAACTATGCATTTATATTTTTATTGTTCCAATCCAGAAATAGAGCATTAAAAAAAAGTAGTTTTGGTTTTCATTCGTAGACAGAACTTCTACACTTATATTGCACACACACACACACAGAAAAAAAATGAAATAAAAAAATAATAAAAAGTGCCTTTATTGCGAGCACTTGCGGGGCACCTGCCCTGCAAGAAGTGTAACAAGAAAGGCAGAGGAAGTTGCATCCAGCTGTTCTGCAGCGCACCAGCTGAAGGGAGGGCCGACCTTGCTCACAACTTCCGGTACGGTACCCTCGCCCGTTTTTTCTTCCCACGGAGGAGGTAAGAGACCCGACCGGAGAAAGGGGTGCAGCAGATTCAGAGCGACCCCTGCGGGATTTACTTCGGCGGCCTTCATCAAAAACGGTCGTTTAACTCTCCGTTTGGTGAGAGTTCCAAGCCGTCCTGCTGTTTTGTTTATTTTTCGAGTTAATACTTTTTAAAGGAATACGGTTCAGTTTGAATAATTTTGAGCACAGGAGCATGTTCAAACACACAGAAAAAAAAAAAATTTTTTTAATAAAAATAAAAGAATTGCAAAGAAATTTCTATGACTGAAATAGCATTTATGCGAGTCAGTTAAGTGAAAATTAGTAACATAAATAGTAGTTTTTTCTCAATAAATTAATTTTTTTTAATTTATAAGATTATACCAGACTTATTTTTTATTGTTATAGTTTATTTTCTAATGAAATGAAGAATCTGTAACGAAAATCTTCCAAGTTTTTCAATTTTCAAAAATTTTGCGGACCTCCGACACAATTAGGTAACAATTATATAATAATTGATAATATAACTGGAAAACAAATAATAACAACAACGATAATTGATAATATAACAAATTCCATTGCAATCTTAAAAAAATCTAATAATAGAACATTTTAAAGCTATAATAGAATCGCTTAAATTGTTTAATATGTTAATAAAAGCCGTTACAATAAATATCGTTATAAAACTTTGATATTAATCATTGAAAAACAAAACTTCAGAAGTAATTGAGTCAATAGTCCACAATTAAAGTACAAACAGCACTGAAAATATAACGACAGTTATTACTACAGCTGAATGATGTCCTGACATTAATTAATATAAAATTAAATTTTAGTAGAAATTAGGATCAAAAAGGTTTACAATTGAAAAAAGATCAAAATTTTGAAAAGTTCTATCAGGCACGATGTTTTATGTTTACAATATCATATAGCACCCCCCCCCCCGTCCTTTTTCCTTTCCCTGCTGAAAATACACCTGCTATGATCTTCCCTTTTCTTCTGTATCCTACAAACGAAAGAAGGGAGGGGAGTGAGGTGACTTTTGCATCGTGTGAGCGTAAAAATCGGGCTTCTCACCTGATTTCTACCCCATTTCCGGCGCTTCGCGCACCCCAGTTCTGCTTTTCCCAAGAAAATATCAATAGAACAAAATCTTACTACGAGCCCCGTACTCTACTATCGTAGTAGTGATAGTAGTAGTAATTGTAGTGGTAGTAACGTACTCATACACTCACACGGTTCTCAGGAACCCCTCCCCCCTAGCGACCTTCAAATCACCTTCTCATTGATGTTGAGACACTTTGTTCCAAATTTTCCCATGACTATGGTTCACACTTTTGACTAAAATTTGGAAAAACTAACAGAAGGACCAAATTTTTTTACTATTTAAAATTTTTTAAAGCTTTTAAGCAATTTGTTTGTAATAAATAACAGAGTACAGTTTATTTATATATATATATATATATATATATATATATATATATATATATATATATATATATATATATATATATATATATATATATATATATATATATATTTAAAATTATATTTAGAATAAATAATTATATTTGTGAAACAATGTACATACAGAAAAATATTTTTAATATATTTTTTTTAAATGTGGAAATAATTTATGAGTATGCCTTTATAAAAAAATTTGTTTAATTTTAATTTTTTAAATATACGATAAAATTCGAATTTTATATAATTTGCCATTATTTTATCCAGTCTTCCTCAGTATTTCACATTTCAGCTACAAATCATTCAATACTATTATAAGACTTTATAAATTTTTTTCAATTTAAAGATTATTTCAACAAAATCAATTTATTTACTAATCATAAATTCGCTGAGAAATTTAAATTAAGTTATTAGAAAAATGAGAAGATAAATAAAAAAAAACTAATTTTGATAAAGAAAGCAAAAAATGGAGACCTTTGAGCCATAATTTATACAATAATTTATGACCAAGAATTTAATCGATAATAACCAAAAATATATTTTTTAAACAATATTTAAATCATTTGAGAGTTATTAAACAGAGAGTTATTAAATTTAAAAAATATATATTCTGTTCAATCTTAAAATAACAAAAAAGAGAGAAAAAAAAAACATGAAAAATTTTGGTAAGTTTGAGAAATACGTAAGTTTGAGAAATTGAAAAATAGCGTTTCAAAAGCAATGTTTTAACGATTTTTCGTTTTCATTCCAAAGTAAAAGAAGAATCTGAAATCTTCACAAAAATTATTATGGTGACTAATTTATACCATAAAACTGTCAAGGCCACTCTACCGTTGACGTCAACCATAACAAGTGTAGATTATGTGTCACATGCTTTCTTGAATTTCATTATTTCAAATGCAAATTCCGTTCATACACTTAACATAATAACAGAAATATCAAATGAATTTCTGAGCGAAGGCCAACCACAAGATTTCAGAGAACAATTAAGACCACAATGAGCTAAAAGGTTCCAGGATTATCGTCGTCATTCTGAGTACGACAGAAAGTGTTTTCATTCAATGCCAAACGGATTTAATTCAATGATTTTTTTCGCCAAACACTTCATCGAGCACGATTCGAATAATTGTATTCGAACACTGCAATCGAAAAGTGTGGGAGAAGAGAGAGAGAGAGAGGAACTGCGAAATCGTTTGGTTCCGGCCTCTAGGCAAAGAAGAACTTTGTTCCCGAGGAGGAAGAGAACACTCGAAGGTAATCCTCTAAGCAGACGAGAAAATGGAAGTGCTCGCTTCCTGTTCTAAATCGTCCTTTTCCACACCCAGACCATCATTCGCACTGCTTTCGATGAAGTCGTGAGAACCTTTGCAGGGAGAAAGAACGCCTTCAGAATTCACAATGAAGCACAAAATGTTAAATCCTCTGAACAAGGAAATTATCACATATATGGAAACTCAGTATAAAAATCTTTCATTAATGTGAAGATATTGATGAATATTTAACGAGAAATTCATAAGTTTTTTTTTTTTTTTTTTTTTGGCTGTATAAATGAAGGAATGCGATAAATTCATCAATTGATCGTTTTTGGGCTGTACAAATCAAAATGCGACAAATTCATTAGTTAATCTTTTTTTTTTTGGTTGTTTAAATCAAAGAATGTAAGAAATTCATCAGTTAATCTTTTTTTGGCTGTATAAATGAAGGAATGCAATAAATTCATCAATTAATCTTTTGGCTGTATAAATGAAGGAATGCGATAAATTCATCAATTGATCGTTTTTGGGCTGTACAAATCAAAATGCGAAAAATTCATTAGTTAATCTCTTTTTTTTTGGTTGTTTAAATCAAAGAATGTGAGAAATTCATCAGTTAAGCTTTTTGAATTGTATAAATCAAGGAATGCGAGAAATCTATCAGTTAATCTTTTATAACTGTGTAAATCAAGGAATGCGAAAAATTCAGCAATTAATCGTTTTTGACTTATAAATCAAGGCATGAGAGAAATTCATCAGTTAATCTTTTTTTTTTTTTTTTTTTTTTTACTTAATAAATCAAGGAATGATAGAAAGTAATTCATGGTAGCTATTTTCAGTCTTTTTTTTTTTTTTTTTTTTTTTTTTTGTAAAAATAGATTTAAAAAAAATAATTATGAATGAAATATTTTGAAAAACCTAAACATACATAATTTTCATCTCTCAATTTTATTCGAAATGCTTATTTATTACTTTATTGAATTTCAGTTGGTAGCATTTTTATAATAAATATCAACAGAACTTCTGATGAGTCCCTCATATAAATTTTTCGAAATGACAATTTAAAAAAAACGATAGAAATATGCAAAAAAGATATACAAATAAATTAAACAGATTAATACTCGTAACATGTTAAAGCTGGAAGGGAATAGATTTGCTCATTGATTTTATACCCGTAAAGTACTAATACGGAAGAAAACATTTTCTTCACTTGATTATAGGGATTCAAAAAAAAATTTACAATTTATTTTTCATTTTCATATTCAGGATATTTTAATAATCATTGTTCATTTCCAATAATAAAGCTTGAAGATGAATGCAACTGAAAGAACTGCACTATCGTAAATTAGAAACATTTTTTTTTAAACATAACTAACTACATAAGGCAACTTTCCACCGATTCATTCAATAATGATACTTTTTCCATACGGACACACAAATCGAAAATATGCAACACACAAAAAATATTTGTTTAGATATAGATGCAGGCTGAAATTCACATTCATATTGAAGGCCCTCTTTTGTTCGAAAAACACAAAACACTGATTCTTTTTTTCAGATACTGTTCCATTAATCTGAAATAGTTACAACGTAGCTATACATTAAATGTGTGTAAAGCTGATTCAATAGTTTTATGAAAGAGGTTATAATATAATGTTGAGGGACCCGGATGTGGTTCTTCAGGTGAATCCACAACAGCCTGTCAACGCTCAATACGAAAATGAGAAATGAATAGAGTGTTATTGTTGCCAAAACTTTCTGAGTACTTGTAATGACTGTATTGAAAACTATTCTGGACAGGAGGAAAGTTATTTTCGACGAAGGGCTTTGAATGAAAAACAAATATGGTACGTTCCACAGATTTTCAAACAGTATTTCAAATATATTCTGAAGCTTTAAATATATACATCAGCATATTTCGTTATATTTTCGATAAATTTCAAGTCAGTAAGTTAACTTTTTTTTTAAAAAAAAAAAGCCTATAAATTATTCATATTATTACTTCTTTTTAGACAGGCAAAATGGTAAATTCAGTAACTAAAATTCAAGTTCATTGAAAACATGATTAAAATCCTTTAAATATTATATAAGATTAGCAACAAATTAAAGAATATACGTTAAAATTTTAATGCAAGTAATGGATAAACAAACAAACAAAAAATCACACATAAATTTTTTTTATTAAAAAAACTGCGTATATAACATGATTAACACTTAATAAGCCGAAAAAATATCCTATTATTATTATAAAAGGAATTTATTATTAAAGGAATTATTATTTATTATTTAAGGATTTATTTAGTGACATTAACTTTAATTATTTAGAAGGGAATAATTATTTAGTGACATAGTATAACTCATTCATTCACTTAACATTCGCACTCATCATGTTGATTTCATTAAACAGATGTTTCAATCTTTTTACTTTGGATTTTCAGACTTGTTGCATTCATAACTATCCCTCTGTATCAATGTCTTTATCTACAGATTTAATTTTTTTGAATGTCTATTTTTTTTAAAAACTCAAACAGCTTTTTGAGGTTAGAATCGCTGGAAGTAAAGAGGCGAGACTTTACCCCCACCTACGCAAACAAAAGAGCGGAAGAGGCAGACGCAGAGTAAGGCAGCACCTGTGGGAAAAACGGAAGTGACTTCGATTCTTGGGGTGTGCTGCTCTCAGCTCTATTCTGTTCTCTTCCTTCGGTTTACCCCCTCTTCCCCTCCAAGAAAAAGAAGAAGAAACCGAAACTAAGAACATCTGATGTTCCTTCTCTTTTCTTTCAAGCATCAGTTTTAGCCAAAAAAAAAAAAAAAAAAAAAAAAAAAACCAAGAGGGAAAAAAAATCAGAAAGTAAGGAAATGTATTTGGGAACTAAACTTAGTAATGAGTACATATTTCATTTACCTAAAATAAGTTGAATCCGTTTTTTTTTTTTTTTTTTTTTTTTACAGGTTTGTTTTTAACGACACAATGCAAACGCACTTTGAAATAATAATAATAATAATATTTTTTTAAAAAAAGCGAAGAAAGTTATGAAAGAATAATCAGTAAAGAAAAGGCGAGAGTAAAAAATTCTTGCATTTAATAGGCCTTCGATATTTAATATTTTTCAAATACAGCAAATAGAATTTTATATCTCATCCAATTTGTCCTAAATATAAAAGAGTCTACATTATTCTGTCTCATCCATTTCTGCCCCCCCCCCAAAAAAAATAAACAAACTAACAATATTCTTTTAACAACAGATAAAAATCACGCAGTTACGAGTTCATAATTTAAAAAATAAAAATAGATATTTTTCAGAGTTTTCAGCTAATACATATTAACAGGTTTATATTAAAGTAAATGAAAAAAATCTTGTTAAAATAATGATGATCCTATTCAAAGAAATTTATTATTAAATACAAAATTTTAGTTACAGATTAATATTAAATTTACTTTACTTCTTTCTTCTGTTTCCTGGAAATGGAATTTAATCTTGTGAACAACTAAGAGGAGGGGAAAAAAAGAAAAAAAAGAAAAAAAAACCCGTACCGAATTTGCACAGCTGTCATGTTATTTTGTAGTAAACATTTCCCTCTTTTAAATAAAATATGAAAGAAAAGTTTACAACTGTGCTTCTTGCTTAACGGAGTACAGAAATAATCGTTTGCATTTAACATGGAGTTCCTTCGCCTTAACCTTTCCGGTCCGATCCTTTCTGGATCAGTGGACCGTCTCTCCCCTCAAACGAAAGGAAACGAGTTCCACCTGTGGACTGGACAGTATCCGCTTCGCATTTTGCTGGCGAAGCGAGGAAATCTGACAATTTCCTGCATTTCTGGAAACAAGCATCACTGACCACAACATTTTCCCCCATTCTTCTACTTTTTCCCTGGCAACAACAATCAGTTTGATCGGCTTCCTTTTCATCGCCGTGTCTTAGCTTCACTTAAGAATATGAGCAATTAATCCGAATAAAAAACATCTGAAACTAATCCAAATTTATACGACATTAGTTATAACCACGACATTAGTTATAAGTTTTTATCATTTTCTACCAACTCCAAATTATAAATAATTAATATTCCTCAACTTAAATATAAGATAATAGATGGCAGCACCAACATATAAGTTTGATAAAATAATAACAAATCTGAATTTAATCAATTTCTGATTCATTACAATTTTGCAAATAATTAAAACTTCGTCGACTTGAATATATGATAATAGATGGCAGCACCAAACTTAAGAGAATGTCTTAAAATTAAATAATAAATATAAAAAACAATATTCATATTTAAATTAAAAATGTAACACTTGTTAAAAAATGCAAAACATATTTTTTAAGAATCGTCAATTAAACTTTACCAATAAATGCAATATTTTTTTACAGCATATCCCTCAGGGGGGAAAAAAAATCAATGTTTTAAAAAATAATGTATTTTTATATCATTCTTGAACTCTAGATGGCGTTGTCGTCATCTTTAGTCAACTTTCCTTAAATGAAAAAAATATATATTTATGAGAAAGTTTTTATTAAATTACGTACTTAAACTATATTGTCTCAAAATTCAAAAAAAAAAAAAAAAAAAAAAAAATCGCTGCAAACGTGCCATATCGATACCCATTTTTATATTATTAAATAATTTGTAAGTCAAGTTAACTCAGTAACTGATCACAGCCTCTAGCCATTTTGTTTAATTCGAACTTCGAAATAGATGCTTTTGAATTTGATTTTATAATAAAGTAAATTACATAATATATTTTTAATTTATTTATTTGAAAATCTGAGCAACAGAAATATTTTTGAAGAATCTATCATCGACATAATTTCGAATTAACAAATATTACAGATTTATGACACTAGATTTTTAAATTAGAGTAAATGGACAATACAAATAGTAGAAAAGCACAAAATGGAAATATAAATTAATTAAATAAATAGTTTATTTCATGGTGTTATGGAAAATTAAATTCGAAGAATTCTCATTAAAAATAAAAATGTAAGGAGAAAGTGGGCTCAGAATTAACCCTTTGAAAATGTACGGTTAGATAAGGCAAGTGTTTTAAAAGGTACAAAAGTTTTTTTTTTTTTTTTTTTTTTCCAAATATGAAATATTTTAGAAGTAATATATATATATAAAAGCTTTAATATATTAAAAAAAATAATTTTATATTATAATATAAAAATGTAAATATAAATAAAATAAATCTCGGTGTAATTTTAAATGCTTCACTTTCTTTTTCTCTTCGTGCAAACGACTTTCATGAAAGTCAGTTAGGCAACGGTGCTTTACCGTCTTGCTAATAAGCGTCGTGAGAGCCAGACCATGACCTTGCTCCTATTAAGGGAAGTCCCGCCCTCACAGGAAGGTGAAAGTGGGCGCGCACCGAAGCCTGTCACCGCTTTGCGAACTCAAGCGCGAACGACAATTAGAAAAAGGGCGAAGAACACTATGGAAAAGCATATCACACGGTTAATGGATTTTTGCCATTGTTGCACGTACTTCCTTACTATTCGTGATCGGGCCGGATCTGCGACTTCCGAACTCTTGAGATTCGAGTTTTCACGCGATTTCAAATCTTGTCAGAAAAGTGAGGCCACACACAAAAAAAAGTAGCACCGAAATATATGCAGTAAGTCTCGTCAGTCAATCAGACAGCAATTCAAAAATTTTGCCTCTTCTAGTTAATTAGGCAACAGTGTTTTAAGGTCTTGCTAATGAGCGTCCTGAGAGCCAGACCATGACCTTGCTCCAATTAAGAGTAATTCTGTTCTTGTTGAAACTATCCCTTCTTTCAACTGGCAAATGATGTTGCTCAAAATCATTTGCCTTGAAATCGGAACAAAAGAGCAGGGGGAAAAAAATCACTAACTTTAGGGTTTTTTTTTTAATTAAAATTTTTTAAAGAAATAAATACAATTTAACCACAAAAAGTAGAAAAAAAAAGATAAAAATTCTTTTAAAATTCTTACCAGGTAGTTAAGGATATTTTATTTACAATTCTAATAAAAATGTATTTATCTTCATGGAAAGCTTCAACATTTAAAACCTCTCAAAAAGCGAAAAAAGCATCAAAAGAAATTAAAAAAAGAAAACGAGTTAAAAAAATAATATATAAAAAATACATATAAAAAATTAGCGGTGAACATAAAACCCACTAAGCATTAAAAAAAATCTCGTACTTTCCAAAAAAAACCAACTAAAATACTAAAAAGTGTCAAACAAAAACATCTCGATAAAGTATAAAACAAAATAAAGGGAGGAAACTGAAGGGAACAAAACTTAGAAGTGGAAACATAATCTTATAGAATGGGGCGCAAAGAACGTGGATCGAGCAAAAAGCGTGTCAACAACTTGCGCCTCTCCTTCTGGTCCTCGAGTAGGGACAGGTGGTGTCCAGAGTACCCGGATCAAGTGGTTCCCCTCGGCCCCCGAGGAGGGAAGCAGCAGCAGAGCGGTGCACGCGCTACGGGGCTGACCCCAAACATCTGCCACCCCAAAATAGGCCCTTTAAAAGAACAGGTGAAAGCTGGCCACGAGACCTTGGGCCGAAGAAAAGAGAGCCACGCGACACACTATAATGAGATCAGAGCTTTCTTTTGACCTCCCCCTTGAAAAAATAAAGAACGATACAATAAATATAGAATCTATGCCTCGATACGGGACAGATGGACCGGCCGTAGAAATCACCTGTGCAGTGACCCTTGAAGAAGAGAAATATAGCTGCGTAGAAGAATATAGCTAAGCTTTGATTTTTAAGCGATTTTTGCCAAAAGAGAATGAAAGATTACAAACTGAAAGATATGTTAGATTTTAATGGAAGATTTGCATATATCAATTGCAATAGCATATATCAGAAATATAAACAATTGTAAACTTTAATAAATGAAGTGATAATGATTAAAATAAAAGAATCCTTAAATGTTTTAAAAATAATTATTCTAATAAAAAATAATTTTAATAAACAAGACACTTTAACTTATTTAACAATATAAATACAACAATTTTCCAATCAAAATTCAAAATAAACAGCAGAAATAACATCAAACGTGTTTTTAATAAACATATATAATATGCATTTTAATAAACGTACTATAATAACATCAAAATTTTTTTTTTTAAATGAGAATTTCTTTTTGCTACATTTTTGAGTATATATATTGCAAAACAATAAAGTCCTCAAGTGAATTAAAGTTTTAAAAAAATATGCATTTACTATTACTGAGGACATGTAAGTAATAAACATATTGAACTTACCAAAATAATTTAAAATTTTTCTTCGAATTTAACCATATAAATTCGACTTATAGATGATATTTTAAAATTATTTCTTTGGAAATTCAGAAAAAAAAAAAAAAAAAAAAAACCCTAATTGGACAAGTATTTAAAACGTAAAAATATGTTTTAATATTTGTTAAAGTATATTAAATAGAAGCAAAAATGTTAAAGATCGCAATAATTAACTTGTATTCTCTCATCAGAAATATTTAATTGTGGCAATTAATGCAATTCAAATTTTTAAAAATAAAATAAAAGTTTTAAAATGAAATAGTATAAAAATATTTCAATAAGCCGGACCACCATTATAAACACCTGAAGAATATCAGCATTAAAAACAAAATAAACTAAGAAGTGAATACTACATAACATCCAGCATCTAAAAATGTGAAATTTCAAAAAAGTTTCTCTAATGTGAATGATTTTGAAAGGTGCAAAAAATAATGTTGCGCCAACAATAAATCGAGGAATAAATTTCAAAAACTACCGCACCATGATTGAAATAAAGCTGCATTATTGTCCATGGCTGAGGCAAATGGCTCTATTTATCGTTTGCAGTTACTCAACCGTGTGCGGAGATCCCCCCCCCCCCTCGGGGCACACGAGAAAGACGATTGCCAAAATCGGGCAGACGATGTGCGGGTTATTGGGTTTTTGAGGAGGGGGATGCTCCTCTCGTGGCAGGTGCTGTAGACGATAAGAACAAGTTGCAGCTGTTGTCGGACGGCCAATCAGGCGGCCGCTTGACCCGTGGGCTACTTTACCGGTGGCTCGGGGCTCAAAAATCCATTTTTGGCAGTTTCGTTACGAGAAAACAGGACTAGATTATTAAATAAGCAATTTCTTATGGGCTTCACAACTTTAGGGAGTCTGAACCCACGAGATTTTTCTATAGCATATTAAAACATGTTTCATTTTGTACTTTTATTTAATGCATTTAAAGGAAATGCATTTCAATTTGATCTCATTAATTTTGGCACATTATCTTGTAACATTTCTATTAACATTTTTGTTTTAACATGCAATACATAGTAACATTAACTACCATTTGCAAGAATTTTCTACTGCATATTGAAAGTTATTTAATTTTGTACTTTCATTTAATTATAAAGGCTGTACATTTTCAATTTGTTTATATTTATTTTGAAACATTATTCATTTCTAATTAATTACCATTTACAATTTTTATTTTATTCTATAATTCTAAAAAAAAAAAGCGCAGTGTTCGATTTCTATCATTAAATATAATCCACATTTTGGTAAGAAAAAGTTGTTTTAACACAATTTTGCTTAAAATTGCTTTTACATTTCAGCTGTGCATTTTTTTTTTATTTATTTATTTTGCGCGGTATATTTAAATAATTTTTTTAAAAATGATCTGCAATTAGTTTTGATAATTCAGTTTACCAAAATCTGCAATTCAAAAATATTTATATAAAGATTAAATTAAAATCAATTCAAAATATTTGGTTTTGAAGTTAAGAGGAGTTAAGAGCCCTGAGAAGGCTCGGCCCTACTAGAAAAGCTTGTTTTATTATTTTTAAGAATAAAATAGCATTGATATTAAGTCAAAATATTTCCATCATATTATATGTTTTGGTCTTTTACTAGCATTATTTTAATAAAATAAGTCAACTACTTTCAAAGAAACATTGTAAATATTTTCCAGAAAACGTCTAAAAGAAACATTGCAAATATTTTGCAGAAAACGTCTAAAAGAAACATTGCAAATATTTTGCAGAAAACGTCTAAAATAATTAATATAAGTGATTAAATTTCAAAATTGCAACACTTTGCAACGATTCTGATTTTTTACCTAGTAAACAGTTGAAAAAAATAAATTAAATATACAATGTGAGAATTTATTATGCAGTAGATAAAAAATTCTCAAAAGTTTCTATAAAAGTAATGAAAGAGAAGAATATCTTTAGGCACACAAACTATAAAAGGAAGACAATTCAAATAATTTCTATAGAAAACGAATATTTTACAATTGATATATTCATAATGCCATATATTGTATGTCCATAAATTTTTTAAATAATTTATTTACTGAAATTATTGAAAAAATTTAATTACAAATAATACAGTTTTAATTATTAAAATTAATTAACGTTTATTCATTTTTATATAATAATCATCAAACTGTCCAAAACTAAAAATAAATCTTCACAGCCTCTTTACTTTAAAAATTGTCTTCCTTTATTATTTTCATTTCAAATTATTATTATTTTCGAATTTTCACATTGGTTTTTCGAATAAAAAAATTCCACCGTATAAGCGAACCTGCTAAAAATTATTACAGCATTCTTATGAAGTGTCTTTACACACCTTCTTTTGGAACGGTGCATCGGTATTCTTCCACCACCTCCTCACCGGAACTGGCAGCTGGTACACATCTGCGGTGAAGAAATGCACCACTTCCGAACAACAGGTGTGGAAATATGACCACCACGGTTCAGCTGCTAGAGCAACCATGAGCCGTGTTCAGTTTAAATGACTATACATAAATTCCTCCAACAGTAAAATGATTTTGAAATAAGAACATGAAATTTCGGCAAGTTTGAGGTACATTCGAATATTCTAAAACTAACTAAAATCTTCCAGATCTTACGTATCCCCAGAGATTCTTAAATTTTTATCATACATAACAACTTTTCGACTAATAGTAAAGAAATTCGCCACCAATGTGAGAATGTGATTCGGTAATATCGCTATCCATGTATGAATGTGTGTGTATGAATGATGTATGAATGTGTGTGTGTGTATGAATTAAAGTGAAAGAGTGTATGAATGTTAAAGTGGAAGAAGAGTGAAAAGATGTATGAATGTTAAAGTGAAAGAAGAGTGAAAAGGTGTATGAATGTTAAAATGAAAAAAGAGTGAAAGGATGTATGAATGAGTTATTCTATGTCACTCACCTATAATTCCTTTCCAGATTAGAATATAAACAAAAGATAATAATAATATTCATGTTCAAATCAATATTCTTAAATAGGGCATGTAGGGCCGAGGATTCGGAGATGTAGGATTCGATAATATCACTATCTATATATGAGTGTTTCTATGAAAGTTAAAGTGAAAGAAGAGTAAAAGGAAACATCAATGAGTTATTCTATGCCACTCATCTATAATTCCTTTCCAGATTAGAAGATAAACAAAAGGGAACAATAATATCCAGGTTCAAATCATTATTCTTAAATAGGTTAAAATAAAATGACTATAATGTTTCGGAGATGTAGGACAAAAGATTCGGAGGTACAGGACTCGGTAATATCACTATATATGTATGAGTGTGTGTCTGAATGTTAAAATGAAAAGAGAATGAAAGAGTGTATGAATGTTACAGTGAAAGAAGAATAAAAGGATATGTGAATGAGTTATTCTATGCCACACATCTATAATTCCCTTGCAGACAAGATAATAAACAAAGGCACAAGAATAATATCCAGATTCAAATCAATATTATTAAATATGTTAAAATAAAATGACTACAGGATTTCGGAGATGTAGGACCAGAGAGTCCAGATACTCCGCACAAAACAATCATCAATGGTGCGAATGTTTTTCAAAATTCCTCAATATTTGAAGAAGTTATAGATGACAGAGAAATTTGATTAAACTTACATTTGTGTAAATTTAGTACAATAAAGAAAAATGGAATCTTTTTTTTAAATTTATTTCTTCTAGATGATGATGAATCGAAAAAATTATACTTTTTAGTGAAATTTGGCTGCACCATAAAGAAAATTCGAATTACTCAGAAATTGAAGAACGAAAAATTAGATTTGAAAATGAATAATTGACGTCGAATAGAGCAGTACGAATTTTTTTTTCAATATTTAACAGTTATCATAAATAAAGCCTAATTCATAAATAAACTATAAGCACCTTTAATTGACTGATCAAAATTCATGTTTAATTAATAATTTTACAATATTAATTAATTAAATAAATAATATTGTATATTCGAAAATGATAACTTTATAATAAAATTTCAAATTAACAGTGGAATTCATATCTAAGCTATTAAGACTTTTTTTACAATCTGAAAAAAATTTTAATGCTTCTATTTTCTTAACTGAATACATTGCCAAGAATTATAAAACAGACTGTGGTCATAGAGATACATATACATTTAACTATCATAAACAATTCAGTAATAAACAAAATCCTGCATTTTTTTTTTTTTTTACTTTAGATTTTTAATTAGAGATCAGAACAGATAAGAGAAAATGATCGATTTGTAGACTTCAAATTAAAAACGTTTCGAATTGAATCAAATTCCACGGCATTAAATTTTTTCAAATACCAAGAATTCCTGAATACCATTCCAGATAAAATCGTTGCCGAAATGTGTAAATAACTCAATTCTATATTTTCTAACATGGGTTAAAAAGGTGACATAACTGCAGCTGAATCGTTATGAACGAAAATTAGAATGAAGAATGTTACTTAAGAAATCCAATGAATCAAAAAAATTACCTCCAATGAATCAAAAAATTACCTCCAATGAATCAAAAAATTACCTCCAATGAAGAATTCGAATCAACCTTCTAATTTTCAGATTATATTCAAGACTAGAAGAAAATGGATTTCTGAAGCAAAGATAAATAATTTATTCTTGGAGCTTCTAAGAAATCCAATGAATCAAAAAATTACCTCCAATGAAGAATTCGAATCAACCTTCTAATTTTCAGATTATATTCAAGACTCGAAGAAAATGGATTTCTGAAGCAAAGATAAATAATTAATTCTAGGAGCTGAGCTGATTCATTTGGCGCACCCATGTTTTGCTAACAACTTCAGGACGTAGAATATTTGCATCAGCTAGGGTGTGACAGTCAGAATGTATGGATCTAACAGAGCTTGAAGGTTCTTTTTAAAGATGCTAGCAGGGTTCCTGCATCGGCCACTAACTTCTCTAAGAAAGGCTAAAATCAGCGAGTTTGTTTATGAGACAAAAACATCACGGATGATGTAGTATCTTGTGTCTGCATTTAAAAAAATGAAGTAGTGATTGTTGGAGATGTAGATAGGAAAATACTCCTTTAGAACTTTATGTGCAGGTAACTAAAAATTACTTTCTTCATAAACGCAATTAGCAATTATATTCAAATATTCTACCCATAAATTTTAAGCACTTATTGCTACCACCATTTTAACACTTTAAAGCTCGTTTGTAAGATGAAACATTACTGACGATTTGCTACTTTATGACAGCATAAAAAACACGATGTAATGGATGCACACTTTGGAGATATAGATACGAAAATATTTCTTTTTAAAGTTTAAAACAATTTATAAGATAGATATATCAATGACGATTTATTATTTTATGCCTGCATCAAAGAAACGAAGTAGAGGTTTTGGAGATATAGATAGGAAAATGTTTGTTTTTTAAAAAACTTTTATGTACAGATAGCTATGAATTACCCAAGTCAAAAACTCAACGAATTATTACTTTGAAATTATCTACCCATAAATTATAAGCATTTATTGCTATTTATAACATATGACTTTCAATAATTTAAAGCTTATATACCTTTACATTATGTGCTAATATATAAAAAGAGATTTTACTTAAAATTCATAATATTGCATACTAGCTGCCGTATATTTTACTTTACATATTTACTTTACAAATTTTATTTTACTTTCATTAAAGGAAATAATAAAGTGAATGCAAGTTCTTTTCATAAATAAAGCAATGACGGTGTATTAAGGGTAAGCTATTATTGATTTTATTTAAAGTCAATCGTATTTACTTTCATTTGATGCAAACAATAAAATGCATACTAGTTGCCGCATGCAAAACAATGGTATTGACTTAAGAATGATCTAATACGAATTTTATTTAATGTTTATCTTGCAAAAACATATATATTTACTTTCATTTGTTGTTACGAATAAAATGTATACCACTTATCAAATGTAAAACAATGACAATGAGTTAAAAGTGAGCTACAACGGATTTTATACAAAGCTTATCTTGCAACAGCATACATATTTGTTTTCATTAGAATTTGGTTTGGTTTGGCTTGTTTTCTGGCGCATCTTTGGCCATACTGCGCCAATGTTTTCATTAGGAGCCAATCATAAAAGCCATACTAATTCTTATAAGTAAGAGTGTAATGGCATAGAGTTAAAAATAAGCTACTAAAGATTTTATTTAAAGCCAAAATTGCAGCATTATATTTATTTGCTTTCAGTTAGCACGACACACTTAACTGTATTCTGAAGTTCTTATAAGGAATTTTAATGGAAAGACTGAATAATAAATATGATTCAATATTAAGATTTTGAATAGATTTCTTTTGTTCGATGCAAACCAGTGCATTATGGTCAGAAACGATTATCAAAATCAAAAGAGGAATTTATTCACATTCAAATTTTCAACAGAAATTTACGGATTGATTTAAAAACAATATTTTAAACAATCAAACCAAATGATATATAATATATAAATATAGTACACTTCCGAGTATCCGCTTCATGAACTATCCAGCTTCCGTACCTAGTTTTCTTTTATCGTAATTAAATGAGGAAGGCAAGGTGTCTATTGAGTGATCTATTCAAGACTTTTTCAAAACCTTTAAGTTTTGACTTTTATCTTAAGGTACCCTTTCATATAAGTGTAATCATTTATCAGTGAAAAATAAAATCAGTTTGATCCAATTTTCTTAAGAATTAGGCCTATGATTTATGTTAATCTTTTGCTTATGATTCCTGCATTTAAGTTCGGCATTACAGAATTTATGCTAAAACCCGAACAGTTTATATCTTTTAACTTACCTTTTCTCTAATAAATTCTTGAAACGTGCAATGCAGTATATAAACATATATAAACTACCAGAGCAGAGTCTTCTATTTTAACTCAACATATTACCGGCTAATTGCTTCTATGATTTTTCAGGGAAAGGCTGCATTGAGACAAATTGAGGGCATTAAACTCAATAAGTGAGAAAATATGTATTACAATAGTGAGTTTTGGATAAAAACTTTCTCTTCTGGTATTGGTGGGCAAAGAAATGAATTCCTAGAACTCCGGCCTATCCCGCGTTTTTGTTATCCGGCCAGTCCTTCAGCCATATTAGACCGAATACTCGGGAGTATACTGTATATAATTTGAGAATGATTTCAAAACTACTTCTTAAATAATGAAACAGATTATTTAATTTATGACAAAAGAGCCTTTATAAATCATGTTTACGTAATAAATCGAAATTCCCCAAATAAAAAAATGAAAACATTTTTAATTCATGACAGAATAGCACACCACTCGGCCTTTATTACTGGCTTTACCTTTGAAATAGAAAGCATGCACCCCTGAACAGAATGTCCCGACTTCATATTTAACTTCTATATTCTCCTTTCAACGGAAAAAAACTGATGGGGGAGGTGGGTTCAGACGATTTCTCTCTCCTTCTGTTATTATTGTGAGAGACGGTGACAAATGAAGGAGGAGGTCAAGGGTCGAGTCATAAGAACACGAGTCGTTCCAACAACTTCGGGGTGGCTTAAAAATCACGGTTACGGTTACAATACGTCAGAAGAAAATAACCTTCCGTGAAAATCGCTTGCACTTAGGTGGAAAAAGAATCGAAATTTAAAATTTACGGATTTTTATTGTATTTAAAAAAAAAAGAAAAAGAAATTTGCAGATTTCAAAAATAGTATTCGAAAAATTTAGACATTTAAGACTAAAAAAATTTAGAATAAACAGGAGATATAAATCTAAGAATGTGTGTTAACATAAAATAATGCACAGCGATTCGTTTGCATGAATTAAGGCAACATCCCATCCCAAAATAAATTCATTCATGTTTTTTTTTTTTTTTAAATTTAAATAAGCAATATGGCAAAGTGTTAAGCAAAAATAATGTTTAAAATTAAAATACATATCATTAAGTTTCATAAATTTTGAAGACATTTTTAATATTTTTTACAGGAATAATTTGGCAATGAAATGTCTGACATTGCACATACATTTGTATTTTGTTTTCTACCATGGGAAAACTCGATCCAGGTGCACGCTGTACTATATGGGAAAAGGAACAGAACCAATTTCAGATTTTACAGAAACTGTCATTTCATAAAAGGAATTTAATAAATTAATCGAGGATAATTGGAAACTAAAATCTGAATTATATAAGTAATTGTACTCTAAACCTTGGATAAGCAAAGAAGAAATTATACTTTTTGATGATGCCATTCAAATTTTCACACTGAAAATCTGGCATATATCCAGAAAAAGAAAACAATCACTCATAGAAATTAAGGAAAATCTCTATAAAAAGAATAGCCTACAATAAAACCAAAAGAAAAAAAGGAAAGTTGTTAAAAGCACAGAAATAAAAGAAAATTTCCATTACTACTAGTAATATGGAATTTTGTATTAGTTTAATTGTGGTATGATACAAATTCATAGGAATACTGACGAAAGCAGGAAATATTTGTAGAAATAGTAAAAGATACAGGATTTGCAATGCAAATAGAAACCAAAAATAGTATTATTTATACTGTGGAAAAAATACAAATTCTTGCATTATCAAGCAACAAATATGGAATTTCCCAAATGATATGGATTTATTTCTGTGATTTTATATTTTGGACATGAGTGAACCGATCTTTCTCAAGCGCAAATTTTTATCTGCATCCCCAAAAGGGATTTTCATCCCCCGCTCATTGGACAATACCGGTGACGCAACGCATAAAAAAAATAAACATTGTACTATCGGCACAGTCACAGTTAAGGAATCTCGCTCCCTCTGTAACGGGTCCCCAACAAAACAAAGCGAGCGTTTTGCGGAGGAATGAAAATCGTAACAATGCGAACATATAGGGCTCATAAAAGGAGATATTTTGGCGCGCTTTTTCGTTCCAAGAATGTATAACAAAAACTCTCGGAATGCGCGACCACTTTTTTACCATCCATTGATGGTAAGATTCTTGAATGTAGGCAAGAGGATTTGTGACTTTCTATGTTTATAAGGGGGATCAAAAAAATTCTGGAGGAGTGATCGGGTGGATAAAGAAGGTTTTCGAATAGGGGGCGACCATAGGTGTGGGTGAGAGTGTCACCTTCAACCTTCGGAAAGAACGAAGTATTCTTTAACAGGAATGCTAGGGAATTTGAGATTAGAAAAAGAAAAAAGATACGAATAAGTTATTCAAGAAAGGATCACTTCATAAAACAGAAAGTAAACAAAACAAAAAAAAAAACAAAAAAAGAACAAAACATTCTGCAAAGAATGGTAGGGAATTTGGTATCTAAATGGAAATGAAATACTGTTCAGCTTGTAGTACGTTTGCAGACGATAAATTGTTGAATTATCGTTTGCAAATATTATTGATAAATTTTTAATATAGTTTAATTAAGTTAATATTTGAATTGTTATAATAGGAAAAATGGTACTGGAATGGTAATTGTTATTATTATTTTTGGCGGAAATTTCTAAGTGCAGTAGACATTAAGAATAAAAACGCTTCCACGAAAAGGAAGAGATAAAGCCTTATTGGCATTATTTACACTAAAATGGGGAGTTCAATTTTAAAACCCTCGATTTTTCACAAAGCATGGAAAAAAAATTATCAAAAATTTCTTTCTTTTCAAGAGCTACACCCCCAAAATGCTCCGCAGACTCAAGAAAAAGCATTGCAAGAATTCTCTTAATAAGCAGGGAGTGAAACAGGTGGCTCGTCTGCCCCGCAATTAGATTAAAAGAGTTTCCATCTGGCAGCTGGAAGGATTCCACCTGCCTACCCTGTCTGGAGGATGAAGAGCATGGAGACATTCCTTGCGAATGGAAAGTGATTTCCAATCACAAACATAATGAATGCTTTTACTTATACTGATAACAATTGTCAAACAGAAGCCGCAAAATTAAATAAAAGCTATAAATTGATGAAATAAGACAAATGATTTCTTTTAATTGTTGTTAAAACATCGCAACTGTATGACGATTTCTTTAATGAAATTGGTAGACTTTAAACAACTGATTTGACGAAAATTAAATTGATAGGTGTTCAAATTAGAAAATTCTGTTCAATTTTTATAACTAGACATTTTATTTGAGATCATGCATTTTGCAGAATTAATATAATTTTAAAAAGAAATTAGGTGAATGCAAAATTCAATATTGTAAACTCCAACGAATAGAATGTAAAATTTAACAGTTCCAAATTAATTTCAAAGAACTAACAGTGCATAAACTAGATGATCCAAATAGGATATAAAAAGAATTTAGACTTCCTATTTAAAAGAATGAATAAATGAGAATTATAGAGCCAGAAAAGAAAATAACAAAAATTCTCTAATTTTTTTTTAAATTCCAGGTATGATTTATTTGGATTCTCTATAAAAAAATGAATTCATGAGAATTCATTCCAGAAAAGAAAATAACAAAAATTCTCTAATTATTTTATTTCAGATATGATTTATTTGGATTCTCTATAAAATAATTAAATTCGTGAGAATTATAGAGCCAGGAAAGAAAATAATAAAAATTCTCTCATTCTCTTATTTTAGACATGATTTATTTGGATTCTCTATTAAAAAAGAGAATAAATTCATGAGAATTATCGAGCCAGAAAAGAAAACAACAAAAATTCTCTAATTCTCTTATTTCAGATATGATTTATTTGGATTCTCTATAAAATAATTAAATTCATGAGAATTATAGAGCCAGGAAAGAAAATAATGAAAATTCTCTAATTCTCTTATTTTAGACATGATTTATTTGGATTCTCTATTTAAAAAATGAATTCATGAGAATTAAAAGGGCGAGAAAAGAAAACAACAAAAATTCTCTAATTCTCTCATTTTAGACATGATTTTTTTGGATTCTCTATTTAAAAAATGAATTCATGAGAATTAAAAGGGCGAGAAAAGAAAACAACAAAAATTCTCTAATTCTCTCATTTTAGACATGATTTATTTGGATTCTCTATAAAAAAAAATGAATTCATGAGAATTAAAGGGCGAGAAAAGAAAACAACAAAAATTCTCTAATTTTCTCATTTTAGACATGATTTATTTGGATTCTCTATTTAAAAAATGAATTCATGAGAATTAAAAGGGCGAGAAAAGAAAACAACAAAAATTCTCTAATTTTCTCATTTTAGACATGATTTATTTGGATTCTCTATTTAAAAAATGAATCCATGAGAATTAAAAGGGCGAGAAAAGAAAACAACAAAAATTCTCTAATTCTCTCATTTTAGACATGATTTTTTTGGATTCTCTATTTAAAAAATGAATTCATGAGAATTAAAAGGGCGAGAAAAGAAAACAACAAAAATTCTCTAATTCTCTCATTTTAGACATGATTTTTTTGGATTCTCTATTTAAAAAATGAATTCATGAGAATTAAAAGAGCAAGAACAGAAAATAACAAAAATTCTCTCATTTCCGACATGATTTCCACAGCATATAATTACTTTATATCCTGTGGAATAAGAGGTGGTGCAAAAAATGAAAATAATGAAAACTTCAACCTTAAACTATTTGAATATAGTAACGGATTCAAGTGAATTTCATAATGAAACGTGAAAAACAACAAGAATTCGTTCAAGTATCGGAAAAGAGCGAGAAAAACAAATCGAAATATCGGAAGTGTTAAATTGATACATTCTTCCATCCGGCGGAAGTGACCGAAAATAGACACCTTCAACTTCTCACCACACCCAAATGAAAAGAGAACACCGCTCTTCGACCACGCTATCAATCTGATTGGAATAACTTGTCAACAAAAATGATCTTATCATTCAGCCTTCCCCTGAGTTTTCTTCAGAGATCAACAAAGAGTAAAGGAATTGAAGTAACACCAATTCAACATAAGTAATTGTTTTTTCGTACGAACATTTACGAACAACATACGAACATTTTTTCACAGCTATATATAATGAAATTATAGTCAAACCTCTTTTAATATATCGTTCAATGGGCCACTTAAAAATCGTTTGTATTAGGTATGTGGCAATAATAATGGTATTTGCTTAATAATCATATTATCGAATATTGATTTACAATACAATGAACTACTTACTTTAACTGTAAGATATAAAACAAGATTTATTTTTAAGCAAAATTCATAATTATGATAGTACACCCTTAAAATTTCTGGTAATAATAATAGAATTTAAAAATTTTTAAATGCAACATTTTTTCAAAAATAATTAAATAGAATTCTACATTCAAAAGCTATTTTCGAATATATAAAGATATAAAAATTTCTTATTCTTGAATTTTAATCTCAGAATATGCGCCAAAATAAAATGTGATTCTAATGGATTTGATATAGTTTGATACTTTAGACAATTTTATTATAATAGATAAAAATTAAAATGGTAATTTTTATTGCTATAGAATTTTGCAGTTTTTCTTTCTTTTTTATGACGTTCGTGTTTGGAAAAATGTATGTAATTTTCAAGAAAGGAAACGTTCAAAAATGTTCAAGGAAATATTTAAGGCGCAATGTTTTTTTTTGGGGGGGGAGGGGGCATTTTAGCTTTGATTATAGTGTCATCTGATTTTCAATTTTCATCAAATCATATTAAATTGAATTATTATTCGTAAAAAAATATAAAATTTCTAAACTACCTCTTTTAAGGGATGCACTATCACACACTTGAGGCGTAATAAGAATTTCTTTTGTACACTGAAATGAATCATGATGAAGATTAAATGACGTACTAATGAGGATTACACACAAACGAGTGACGTATTAAAGAGGTTTCACAGTTAATACCAAATTAACACTGAATCTGCTCATAGAGTACACAAAGCAAATCATCACAGAGCTAATTCTCACCTCAGTCGTATCCAGCAACTTCGGTTGAACGGTCTTCGGCAGCGGGCGAATCTACGCCCTACCTCGGCCTCGTGGTGGCTATGAGGTGGTCGCTACTGCTGCTGGTTCTGCTCAAACGACGAACCTTCAATTTGTGCGCTGTACCTTCTTCTGAACTCGAACGCTTTCTTTTTGTCATGAACTCTGTAAAAAGATATTAATAGATGATCAGTCTGACATTAATTATAAATATCAAGAAAATTAAAGCAATAGTACAGATGATTTTTGCACATTTTTCTAATATTTTCAGTTATAAAGTAAATGAAAAATTTATCGTCATCATAAATTCTAAAAAGATATTAATTGACAACCAACTTTAGTCTAATTACTTTTCTAGTAAATATCTTGAAGTTTAAAGTGATTCTAATCATGATTAATACACGTTTTCTGATTCGCAATTAATCATAATATATTTCTTACATGGTAAATGATCGCTTTCTCTTTGTCAAAAATTCAGAAAAAGATATAATGATGTACAGCTTGATACTTTTTTTACTTTTCTCATAAATATCTTGAAAGTTTTCACTAGTTTTAATAATAAGTATTGCCCATTTCTTAATATTTTACATTAATATATAATAAGATTATAATAATGTAAATAGCAAATAGAAGGTAAGTGTTTTTTTAGTTGAATGTTTTTAGAGTATCAAATGCAAATTATTTTCAATTATTTCCTGATCGTTTCTCAAATGTTATCAAAAAATGCTATTAGAGTGACAATCCAGAATTTTCATGACGAAATACAATCCTCATCAACAATCATAATCTAAATGCCACAAAACATTGTAACAGAACTTTTAACATTACATTGTGACATAACATTACATTACATAGTAACATTACAGAACTTTTTCTGTAATTTAGAGACGATAACGTTTGAATCTTTTCTTGATTTAAGTGTAAGTAAATTGTTAGATGTATTTCATTTAAGGAATCATTACAACAGTGGCGTAGCGACGGAAGGTGGAGAAGTGGATGTATACATGTACAGAACGTGGAAAAGTGGATGTATACATGTCTGGGGGTGGTGAGAGAAAAGCGAGAAGAAGTTAATGCATTTTGTCCCATTTGTAAGCCAAATTTCATGAGGGCAAAAATGCAATTGCTACACCACTGCTAACAAATGAGAAAGAAAAAAATTGCACTCCGGGCGTTATATTTACCAATGCTACACCACTGATTACCAGTTACTAATCATCAAGCAACTAGAATTCAAATTGAGATAGTCCTTTCAGCAACGTAAGAATTCTCGCTCTCATCACAACATACACTGTTTAAAAAATGACAGAGAGACTGTAAAAGGAAAAAGAATCTGTCTATAATTTCAATAAATAACTTATTATGTAATTTCATAAAACACAAGACTGATGGACAACATTATGCCAATTTTACGAAAATTCCTCAATTTTCAAGGATATTTTATTGATCTTGAAAATAATTACCTCATTTTCAACCACCCTGTGGTTTAAAATTAGGATTGATAGTTAGATCTTTGCAGTGATAAGACCATTATTTTACTTCTTGTTTACATTCTTCTGTTAAGAATAATTTGTCCCCGGACAAAGAAATTGAATGGAATAAGAACAATAGGGAGATACCCATCGGGACATAAAAATTTCTTTAATTCTCACTCTTCACCCCCCCCCCTCCATCTTATTTTTATTTCCATTTCATTATTTTTACAGAAACAACCGCTGGTTTGAATGGATCGAAATGACCTAATGATCCACAGATAAAGACCGGATGTTGAACATCAAGTATTTAAAGTACCAAGAATCGAAACAATCGGTTGATGGAAAAAGCTGATACAGAAACGAGTCCCTTGTTGGAATTCAAAAGGAAATTCCAAAGCCCAAAAGAAAGGAAGAAAAAAAAAGTTTGGAACGAACTGTGAAAATACCAACAAACCAGAATTACCCTCCTATAGAGATAACATAATAATCTACTTATGTATATCTTGAAACAATCATAACAACCATCAAATTGAACTATTTCAACGGTGCAATATCCTCTCCTATTCCCCCAATTACTTTTTATTATGATCTGTTTATAAAATCAGCTATATTTTGTTCAGTCATTTTTATAAAGAATGATTCGATATTATTCCCCCCAAAAATGCATTTCAACTTGCTGATTAATGATGATAGTAGATTATTTTAATGCCAAGGAAGCACTAAATAACATCAGTTTTTGATGTAAAATCCACTATTAGAAATATTCACAAGTTTGAAATCGTGATGCATTTGTTTTGTATTAAGTACTTGACATGAGGGTCTGCTACAAGTATCGATAGCTAAATGTTCTTATATTACTTACTAAAAGTAACAATAATCATTCCACTTATTCTTTATTTTTGGAAAATTTCCATTCTCAATTTCAGCTAAATATAACCATTTTCGACTGGACAAATAAAATCAATTTTTTAAAAAAAATTATTTTCAGATTTCTTTTTAAAAATATCAAAAGCAATAACTGACTATTAAAATGACTTAAAGAGCAAATGATGTTGACATTGGAATTTCTCTCATATAAACTGAAACATTAACGCTAAAAAGAAATTTGTTGTATATACAACTACAATATACCAAAAAGTGCCAGACTAATCTTCGTTCCCAAGACTTTCAATAACACATTTTTTTTAAATTAATTATTTTTGAAACAAGCTTTATGAGTGATGACATAATTACAATATTAAATTCACAAGAAGAAAGACTCTGAATAATTCGATTTGTTTCCCACGATGGAAAAAGGATGGGTCATTTCATTATCTGACCTCTGTCCATTGTTCAAGTCAAAAGTGCCGCCTCAGTTTGTGATGGGTGGGAGGTAGGAGGTGTGCAATAAGAGAGGAATTTTATTCCCTCGGAACAATGGGGGAGCATCTAATCGGCCACAGCCTTTTGGAACAATCACCAAAGACAAAGGATTTTAAAACTTAAACCCCTAGGCATGTGATCGGTGAGAAATGACAGCATTAACCTTTTATGGGCCAACATATAATCTTTGGACATAATGGAATGTCTTAATGTTGAAGCTTCAAGATAAATATTACTTCATTGTAAAAGTATGTTTACAAGACTGCACGACTTTTGAAAAGAAATCTTCTATACTGACGATTATTTATTGGGATTAATTTATTGGATCAAATGACATAATAAACATGCAGATAAGTTGATATATGGTCAATCAGTAAATGATTGGTCAATCAGATATATGGTACTGTAAGTCAGTAAGTTGATACATGGGATAGTCAGTAAGTTGATATAAGCGACAAGTTATCCTTGTATATACTTGAAAGATTTTAATTTATACATACAAGGGTCGGAAATTATAAAGTGGCAATGATATAATTTTATCTTATATAACGCAGTTACTAGCTGGTAATGCATATAGTCCTTAAAAGTAGTCATTAGCATTTCCTAAAATTTGCTTCCAGCGAAGTAAAATCAGTGTAAAACCTGAATTAATACCAATTCTACTGATGCTTCGAATGAAATTATGCATTGATTTAAGAATCTCTGGAACAATTCTGTAACGAATGCTACTAAGTGGTTCCTCTTCTCATGATCAAATCATAGTCAGATGGGCTCAAATTTGGGTATAGCGAGTTTCAACCACAGAGGACAAAAAACTCTGTCACAAATTGGTACAGAACTGATTCAGGCAACCACCAATTACAAGCAAGTGGAAATGCATCATATAGAACATAAAGACTACATCAATAGGGTATAGGCATTACAAGCTAGTAATTATGTTATATCAGATGTAATTATATTGCAATGCCTATAGTCCTTCTAAATAATCATTATCGTTTAACAGAATTTACTTCCAACGAAGTAGAATAAGTGTAAAACCTGAATTAGTACCAGTTCTGCTGATGCTTCGAATGAAATTTTGTACTGATTTATCTCTGGAACAATTCTGTAGCGAATGCTACCAAGTGGTTCTTTTTTCTTTGGATCAAATCAGAGTCAGATGGACTCACATTTGGGTGCAGCAAGTTTCAACCTCAGAGAGCAAAAAACTCTGTCACGAATTGGTACAGAACTGATTCAGGCATACCACCAATTTCACGTCGTTGGAAATAAATTATACAGAAGATTGAGACTATATCAAAAGGATTATATTACAAACTAGTAATGGCGTTATATCAGCTGTAATTGTATTGTTGCCATTATTAAATGTCTAACTCTTACATACATAAAATTAGAAATACTACTGATGGTACTTTTCAGTAATATAGACGGCTAATAGACGAGTGTTAATTGAATCACTTACTTCGATTAATGAATTGTTATTTTTTGAAAAAGAGAAACGTTGACTTTCATCCCTGAAACCACATTAAAATGATCACAAGAAAGAAAGTGATATTTAATGAGTAAATGTAAAATTCTGTGATTCAAAGGCATTAATTACTGATCATTTTCGTAAAGTAAAAAAATTATTTCTTTCTGAGTACAGATTGGAAAAATTTTAGGAAGTGTAATGCAGTATATGGGTTGCACAATTCTCTGTATGCGTGTTAATTCTTCTTGCTCACGAATCACCTTATAGAAACTGCACCTAAAGCAAACATATAACACTTTTTTTTTTCAAGCAGCAAAGTGATATTCTTTTGTGTGAGAGCATAAGCTTTATCAATCACTCCAAAGTTTCCTTTCTCTCTGGCAATTATCAGGGAATCACAGAGAGAATGGGACTTCAAGAAACACCATTGTGTTCCGTCTTATCATTGTTCCTATGCTCTTCACACAAACAGATATTGCTTCATTTTTTTCTTGGCTGTGGTTTTATCTGCCCATTTGAATGCAGAGTAAAAGCTGAAAATGCACAGCCTATTTTTCGTTTACTGTTTCCAAAGTTTAATTTTAAAATGTTACCAGCTCATTTTATTTAGATATTGAGCCAAAACCATTTTAGATTGATCAACGAGTACATATCTATCAAACTATTTCTACGATATAGCTAAAAAATTAGGTTCATTTTATAAAATCCAAGATTTTGCATACCTATCATTTAATAAAAATTTAGAGTATTACTCAGTGAGTATTCTGATTTAATATCGAAAACTCATAGGTACGACTGAGACAGGGCTCCAAACAAAATGGACCAATAAAAAAGTATAGCACAACTTTTTATTTTAAAATCCGATATTTTATGTTCGACTTTTGAAAATCGAAATGAGACATTGATTTGAATAGATGGATGGCCAATAAGCAACAGATCAGCAAAATGATTATTATCAAATATTTTTATATAGAGGTTAAATCATGAACATTTTGGTTTATACTGGTTATCAAATAAATAGCATAAGACTTTTACTGGCCACCAGGATTATTTCGTCATATACTAATTATCAAGTACATGGTATAGAACTTTACTGGTCATCAGGATTATTTATTCTTACAACAGTTATCAAGTAAATGGTATAGACCTTTACTGGTCATTGAGTATATTTCGTCATATACTAGTTATCAAGTAAATGATATAGATCTTACTGGTCATTGAGTTTATTTCGTCATATACTAGTTATCAAGTAAATGATATAGATCTTACTGTTCAGCAGGATTATTTAGTCTTGCACTAATTATCAAGTACATGGTATAGAACCTTACTGGTCATCAGGATTATTTAGTCAGTTATCAATTAAATGGTATAGACCTTTACTGGTCATCAGGTTTATTTTATCATATACTTGTTATCAAGTAAATGGTATAGATCTTTACAGGTCATCAGGATTATTTATTCTTACAACAGTTATCAAGTAAATGGTATAGACCTTTACTGGTCATTGAGTTTATTTCGTCATATACTAGTTATCAAGTAAATGATATAGATCTTACTGGTCAGCAGGATTATTTAGTCTTGCACTAATTATCAAGTACATGGTATAGAACCTTACTGGTCATCAGGATTATTTAGTCAGTTATCAAGTAAATGGTATAGACCTTTACTGGTTATCAGGATTATTTGGTTTTATACTGGTTATCAAATAAATAGAATACTTTTACTAGCCATCAAGATTATTTAGTCTTACACTAATTATCAAGTACATGGTATAGAACTTTACTTGCCATCAGGATTATTTATTCTTACAACAGTTATCAAGTAAATGGTATAGACCTTTACTGGCCATCAGGATTATTTCGTCTTACATGAGTTATCAAGTAAATGGTATAGACCTTTACTGGTTATCAAGATTATTTGGTTTTATACTAGTTATCAAGTAAATGGTATCAGCCTTTTACTGATAACTAGTATCAGAACTATTACTCATACTAGTTATCAAGTAAATTGTATAAAGCTTTTACTGATTATCAGGACTGGCTTTACAATGGTTCATTTTTCAAATAATTATAACTAAATGAATTTTGAAAAGATAGCTAGAAAAGTTGATATCATAAGTAATTTAAGATGCAATCATTAAACATAAGCGAACACTTTATAATATATAAAACATAATTTACATAAAGAAATCGTGATAAGATTCTGGTTCCACATGAGCGGCAATCCACTATTTCTTCTCTTTACAAACTGAGCAAAATTGCATTATTTCCTTCTGGTTAAGTATTATTTTTTGAACACAATAGCATTCACACGTATCATGCGAGTGGTGCATTAATATCCCAGCGATGACGCACTTTAAAATCTGTGACAATTATCATCAACAATTGGATGAGCAGCATTTTCTTCTCCAATTCATCTGCTGCCTTCGACAGATAAAAAGCGAAAGTTCCCGGAAGATCAAGTATTCTGTTTCAGATCGCTCTATTTTTGTCTCCCTCCTTTCAAGTGGTCGTCGTCAGTTTTCTGGAGTGGATACGACTGAGTAATGAGGAAGTTTTCTTCAAATCAATTCGTTTTCAACATCGAGAGCACTCGAGACAGAAACAATGCGATAGGAAGTGATTAGGAAGAACCATATCACTGCAGTTAAGTTAGCGCTTTAGTATTGCAAAATCAAAACCAGAGGCAGCAAGTCACCTCAAAACATTCTTGCATAATTGTGTATTGTTAAACGCATGCTAATGTATTATTAAAACAGACGCCAATGAATTGCTCTGTGTATTATTATTAAACGCAGGCCACTGTATTATTAAAACGCGTGTCAATGTATTACTCTGTGTATTATTATTAAACGCAGGCTACTGTATTATTAAACGCAGGGTACTGTATTATTAAAACGCGTGCCAATATATTACTCTGTATATTATTAAACGCAGGCCACTGTATTATTAAAACGCAGGCCACTGCATTATTAAAACGCATGCCAATGTATTAATCTGTGTTTTATTAAATGCACGTCAATGTATTATTAAACACATGCCAGTGCATTATTAAAACGCATACCAATGTATTACTCTGTATATTATTAAACGCATGCCAATGTATTACTCTGTATATTATTAAACGCATGCCAATGTATTATTAAACACATGCCAGTGCATTATTAAAATACATGCCAATGTATTATTAAACACATGTCAGTGCATTATTAAAATACATGCCAATGTATTACTTTGTAAATTATTAAACGCATGCCAATGTATTATTAAACACATGCCAGTGCATTATTAAAATACATGCCAATGTATTACTTTGTAAATTATTAAACGCATGCCAATGTATTATTAAACACATGTCAGTGCATTATTAAAATACATGCCAATGTATTACTTTGTAAATTATTAAACGCATGCCAATGTATTATTAAACACATGTCAGTGCATTATTAAAATACATGCCAATGTATTACTTTGTAAATTATTAAACACATGCCAATGTATTATTAAACATATGCCAGTGCATTATTAAAATACATGCCAATGTATTATTAAACACATGTCAGTGCATTATTAAAATACATGCCAATGTATTACTTTGTATATTATTAAACGCATGCTAGTACATTATTGAATTGAAGCACATGCCAATGAATTACTCTGTACATTACTAAATGCACGCCAATGGCGAGAAGCCTCTACACTGATACACTGAGTACGATGTTTGGCGATTAATATATATATATATATATATATATATATATATATATATATATATATATATATATATATATATATATATATATTGGAAGCTTTTTTCCCAAGCAGATTAAAATATTCATATTCATTCCATAACCTGTCTCTATATGGGCTTTGTTCAAAATCTGATAGAAATTTGCAAATTTAGTGTTCAGTCCATATACCAAATTTCATCCATATAATCAAAGCGTTTTTTAATTATTTTTGTCACGGGCAGACAGACATTTTCCAAAAATGTATTTTCGAATTCAGGGAGATTTAAAATTTGGAGATTGATGGAAGTACATACAACGATTTCTTAAATAATCTGTGCAAACCAATTTTAACATCAAGCCATAAAAAAAATAAAAACTATGATAATGATTAAAAAAAATATGTGTACAGTAATTTTCTTCTTGATATAAATTTATATTTATCTGGACTGATAGACAACCAATGTGTTGCTTGCAAACTTACTATGTCAATAGTAAATGAATTGGTTCTTTCTCTAATACATTTGAAAAACTGTCGCAGAGAAGTACAAAGAAAAAACAAAAAAGGGAGCAGAAAGCCTCTTTTTTTAAGAAATTTTCTTTTTAATCGAATTAAAAAGACAATTAGAATCACACAATGCAGTAATAGCACAATTGGCTGTTTCGATTTTTCTTAAATTTCTTTTGATTAACCATTTACCTAAACAAACCAAGTACGAGTTTGGGACAAAATCTCGACTAGTGCTTGATAACTCATGTTGTTTTTATCGAAAAAAGGCAAAAAAGTGCTGCGTTACGTACATTGGAATGTGTACACGCTACTCGAGATTGGGTTAAAGAAAATAAAGGAATAACAGGACATGTCTGGGGGAATTTGCGTCAAAACATCGCTTTCTCAAGACACTCTGTCGGCTGATTAAATTTGTATTGCGTCTGGGGAAAAAGTTAAGACATCTGAATTGAAATAAACAGTCTCCAGTTTACTCCGATAAACTTGACAGCGACTCTATAAATTATTTTTAAAAAGCTTACGTCTAATTTCGCCTTTCATTTAAGAAATAATTATAAAATGATTACTAAAAGAATCATGAATGGCTGGCTAATAATAACAGATTAAAGACAAAATTAGGACCGAAATTAAAATCCCCGGTTTACTCCAATAAACTTGACATCAATAAATTATTTTATAAAGCTTACATCCGATTTCGCTTTTAATTAAAAAAATAATTAAGAAATAATTACTAAAAGAATCATGAAAGGCTAATAATAACCCATTAAAGGCAAAATTAGGACCGACATTATTATTTTATCATTAATGTTTAATATTAGAATCGTTACAATAAAACAAAGCTTTAAAATCAACAATTAAACATAAATCTTATGTTTTAATTAAAATAGGAGGTATTATGCATTTATGGATCACAATAAATTATGAAATTCTAGTAGCATCATTCTAAAATCCCATCGCAGAAATGTCACCAAAATAAAGTGTTTATGCGTTTAAAAATTTTAATATATTTCACAAAGAATCAATTGCAGTTAAATCGATCACAAAATCCCGCTTGCAGCAATTAAAAATTATTTGAATCAGAATATTAATGGAAAAATGAATCGTTGAACAAAAATCATAGTTTTAAAATCACTGCTAAATATTACAATGAAACATGAAAATTTAATGCTAGAATAAGTTTGATAATAATATGCCAATTCTAATGCAACTCTTTAACTAATTTGAAATTCTGCAAACGTTAAAAGTTTCAAAAAGCATTATTAATTCAACATATTTAAATTTCAGAGATATTCTCTTGTCATTGTAGCAAAAATTTTCCGGTTATATTATTTAAACAACTTGAAGTAACGAGAGAAAAATTATATGAAAATCAAGAAGATAAAAGTGTTAATCCAGAAAAAAAGAACACACGCAATTTTAAAGGAATGGCAGTTGAAACAAAGGACGAATGGTCAAGAGTAACCATTCATAATCTCCAATCATCCAACCAGTAGCATCTGAATGGCCAAAAGAAGTGGATTGACCGTCAACGGTCATTTGGGGGAACTTTCAAGGTTTCTTTTTATTGTCTTACACCCTTAAAGGTCTACAAAGGTCCCCTAATACCGATGCTTCCAGATTGTAATCGGATGGGTTAATGACTACAATGCTCTACCAACTGGAGAGAAAACAATGCAAAGGCCGGTATTGCACAATTCCCCTTCTACTGCTTAGCACAGAATACTTAATGAACGACATGGGCTTGATTGTAGGCGTCCTTTGCTGTTCACTTTCTCTGAGTTTGGCACGCGATTTTGCAAAAGGTTATCTACTATCTATTATGAGTTCTGTGACGAAAGGGGTGCTCTTTGTCTTTCTTACAAGGGCAAACGTATAAAGTCATCTCTCGCATTCGAATGAAGGGAGAAAAATTATTCGAAAACAAGCCGATGTGGGCAATCGGTATTTATTCACTTGATGCAATCCACGCTTGCAGGTGGTTTTCTGCGCTAAAATATGGTCGTCGCCGTCACAGTTTGTTGAGAAACCACCGAAAGTTGAGTGAATCTACTCAAAGGAAAATTTGATGTAATCTCGGAATTATTTAAAATTGATTTATGAAAGAAAGCTTTTTGGTTTTCTAAAACAACACAAGTGATTTTAATGTTAATGCTGCTAGCGTGAATATGATTAAGAAGCACTTAAGAGAATTCTGTGCAATTTCGAGATCCTTAGGATGTAAGTGGTTTAAAAGCACTTTTTGTTGAAACTACGAATTCAAAATAGGTTTATGTCACATAAATAGCAATCAGATACATAAAGTAATTTTTAAAAATATAAATAATGATATATATCTCAACGTAAATTCCAAACAAAGAATCCTTTATTTTAAAAATGCCTATTCTCAAATTTAAAAAAAAAAATTACTTATGTGGCTTTAAATTACTCCTCCTTAAAAATATAATAATAATGTTGACAATAATGCTCAACACTAATTTCCATTATTTCTTCTACTATTTAATCACGCGATTTTTTTTCTGGTGTTGAAAATTGTGGAAAAAATTTCTGCTAACTATTAGAATAATTTATATAAAGACTCAGAAAGTAAAATTACATTAGCACAAAAAGCAGCGTGCAACTACAAATAGATTATCCAGACACTTAAGTTTTTATTGTGTGGGACTTGACTTCATTCGGAAAGTTATGCACTCAATAAATAGAACAAGTGTAAGACTATTGTAATAATACGTTTTTAATAATCATAATTAATATCATCAACTCAATGGAGGGAATCGTGAATATCAAATTATGCATAAAAGATTTAGTTGAAATTAAATTCAATCAATATTCTCGGAAAATCAGATGGGCCACCAAAGGTGGCTATAAGCAAAATATCATTAAGAGGGTGAATCAAACAACAGCAGTCATCCTTTGATATCAAAGAATAGTTATACATTTTTAACGCTTCAGTAAATTCAGTACCAAATAAATACAAATATTAACCAAAAAAAAAAAAAAACCCAAAAAAACTTCATGTTTCCAAAAGTGTCAAAAGATGGATGCTTTTAGTGCGTGTAAAAAGGAATGAAAGGTCCAGCGTCCGGCGTTTGTTTTCGTTTCACCTTCAGATGACAACAAAAGAAGATGACGTCCGTTGGTCCATTGTGTGGTGCGGGTGGAGTTTCCGTTCGTTTCACTTCGAAATTTCGCTTTCGAAGAGCTGGAGGACACACAACTCACCTCTGACTGAGAAAGCCCCCCCCCCATAGCATTACAAAACAAAAGGAACAAAAATACGTTGACGATTTAGAATAATTTGATATAAAAGGCTAGATCTTATAATAAATTAAATTCAACCAATATTATGATTTATGAATCGATTGAAAAAGAAATGAGAATAAGTATACATTTGGAAAATTATATTAATATTGACGAATTTCTTTAATCTTGAATAAATATCCTAGAATTCAAATAATTATTGAACAGATATACTATAAAATTTAACTAATTAATTACAAAATTATGATTTACTAATGTAAAATTGTTGAGTTAAATGGAATGGGTAATTACAGAATGGAATCATATTACCCTCCTGGGTAATGGAATGGAATAGATTTGATAAAGTTATATAATTCAATTTCAAATTACAAATTAAAGTTCGCACAGTCCAAATAAGATAAATATATCAACATCAGGAAATAACCTTTTTATGGAAAATGAAGTTGTACTGTGGGAATACGCACTGTATTAAGGCGAGATTTAACTTGTTTTTGGAAATACATGCTATTTTTATTCTATATTAGATTTTGATTATCTATATTATATTAGTATTAGATACGTACCGTATTGGAGCAAGATTTAAATGAATGAGATATCCGAACACTTTGTCTTGATTTGTTATTGGAAATACTATTTTTATTCTATATTAGATTTTGATTATCTATATTAAGTTAGTATTAGACACGTATTGTATTGGAGCGAGATTTAAATAAATGAGATATTCGATCACTTTGTCTTGATTTGTTATTGGAAATGCTATTTTTATTACATATTAGATTTTGATAAGATATTTTCTCATTCGGAATTAACGAAAAAAGACAAGCAAATTATACATCATTTGGCAATTTTATCGCAAAGAAAACTGAATCCAAGAACAAAATCAGGTTGAAACTTGATAGAAACAGACAGATCTAAGTATCCCAATAGATGCATTTATAAAGATTTTAAGGAAAATTGAGATAAATTTCTTGCTTATATAGAAACTTCGCTCGTGGGATAAACACAGAAGAGGTCAATTCAAGTAAGTCGCGCTAGTTCGGAAAAAATCTGGTCATTTAATTGCAGGTCGAAGATAACTATTATAGCCTGGACGAACAAATAAAAAAATGGACAAAACAAACCATTAAGGTAGTGTATAGAAAGGGAAGGAGAAAAAGCAATAGAGCATTCTGTAAGATCGAAGTAGTCAATTTATTTCCCTTGGAAGCGGGGTTTAAATGAACTGCAGGCGTGAAAGGAGGTGTGGCGAGATGGAGACAATGAGGGCAAGGGAGTTTGGAGGTAATGAGCCACAGAGCAAAATGCAACAAAAAGTTCTCCTCTAAGAGGGATCCCCCAAGCGTGAATGCTCCTCTGAGTCACCTTCAAGGAAGTTTTGTTTTTAGTGCACCCTAGCTGCTCATCAACGAAAACGATAACACGCTCTTCATTTGTGGCAATACTCAAGATAATGGTTAAGCAACGGAGACAATAACGGGACACATTTGCCCAGGATGAGAATCTTGGTATGGGATGGGGGTGCAAAAACAAAACGTTACTGCCTTTGTGTAACTTTTAAAAGTTAAATATGGTGAGAAAGAGCAAAAAAATTAATATCATTCTAAGGACACCATTTACGTTTTCTAAATCCCTGATGAGGACCAATGTTAAAATAAATTTATTCTGTATCATGGGTACCACATATACAGTATATATGTTACGGTCATGGGTATCACATATACAATACTCAAAACTCGTAAAAAGCTATAATATCGTTATAATTTGTTTGTTAAAAATGAAAGAAATAATTTCACCTTGCTTGAAAAAAGAACAAGTATACTATACACTAGTTGCACTTTCAGGTTCCCCATAGATGATGCAAACAAAAATGGTTCCCAAAAAAAGATCCACTAAACTGAAAAATAAAAATTACACACAAAAATCAAGAGCTCAGGGGCTGATCTAGTGGCTGATTCACTAAATGAATAATCATTTTCTAAAAAATCATTGAGATTAATAACAAGTGACCAATCACAATTTTATACCCATAAAATTTTAATAAATAATATTTCATTTTTTTAAACTCAATTAAGATTCATAAGTGACCAATCACAATTTTATACCCATAAAATTTTAATAAAAAATATTTCTTTTCACCTATTGATTGATTTTCATTTCGTTGATTTGTCTGTCTTATATCGTATTTTGAAATTCCATAATAAGCACTCTTTGCAACTTTGGAAATACTTAGAAATTAAAATAAACGCAAATAAAATGATTTTTTTTAAGGAAAGGAAATCAAAATTATTAAAGTAGAGTGAATTTTGAAGCACTTATAGTTTCTAGGAAAATAAAAAAAAATGTTCGAGATATAAATTCTTTCAATGTTATTAATACTGAATAAAACTTGGTATCTAATCCTAAAAAAATATTTAAAAAACGTTTAATTTAATTTTTTTAAATGTGTCATTAATGTCATAAAATGCAAAAAAAAAAAATGGCATTTTTGGCACAAAAAATGACATTAAAAAATGTCATACGCCATTAAATAAAATGCATTTTTTAAAAAAAGGAATACACGTCAAAATTATCAAAGCAGAGTGGGTTTTGGAACAATTATATTTTCTAGGAAAAGATGTAGAAGTTCGAGATATAAATTCTTTCAATGTTATTAGCATTAAATAAAGCTAGGTATCATCTCGCACAAAAAAAAAAAAAAAAAAGCAGATATAGTTTTTTTAAAAATATATTATTATCTTGAATCAATTCACAGTGCCTCGCTATGAGAATTTTAATTTCAAAAATGAGTAAAAAGCAACTGAAGCCCTAGCAATTGCATGGATTCTAACAAACCATTCACTGATTTCATAGCATGAGCTCCACGACCATCATTTTCAAGCAGAAATTGCATCAGCCGTTGACGAGGAACCCTGGATCTTGCCACCCACCAGTGACGTCAGCGGGTCACGTGGCCACGCGATCTCACTCTCTTCCCCTTTCTCCCTCTCGGTGGCCCGTGACCTCGGAGGCCCCTTTCCAGGGATTCGTTGCAGCCAGTCGTGAAAGCACTGATTCGCTTTTTCTCCCCCTGCCCCGCAAAGTAATCAGGGGGACTCGATGCATTTTTTTTTTTCTGTCTTTTTCTTTCTTTTGGTGGCATCATCACTAAACGTTAGGGCACTGTAAGCACCATCTGATGTTCTGGATGTTAAAAAATGACTCATGCATTCATCTACTAGCATATTAATTTTTTTTTTATTTAGTACACGATAATAAAAATTTAATAACACTCAGATATTTTCATTGAATTTATCTAGATGCATAATTTTTTTTGTCTCTTTCTTTCTTTTGGTGGCATCATCACTAAACGTTTGAGCACTGTAAGCACCATCTGATGTTCTGGATGTTAAAAAATTATTAGTGCTTTCATCAGCTAGTACAATAAAGTTTTCATTTAGAACCTAATAATAAAAATTTAATAATACTCAGATATTTTCATTGAATTTATGTTAGATTAAGTTAGAGTCTCGGAAACTCGTTTTAATTTTTTTTCTATGATAAAGAAATTAATAAAAAAATCGTTCATCAGCCATATACACAATCGTATATTTCATAATTGATAAAAATTTAATTATAAGGTTATAATTTCACCGAACGTATTTGATTAATGTAAAATGTTATATTTAAGAAGCAGTAAAGGGGAAAAAATATTATACAGAAACATATTACATTTCAATTACAGTAATTCTGAACAAAAGTTTATCAAATTTAACATATATTCGTCATAACATGAATATCGATAAAGATTGAATTGAATATCGATTATTATTCTTGAATAAAAATGAGTTTTCTTAAACCTAGAATGTAAGTAACGTAAGTAAATATAAAATAATATATAAGTAAATATAAAAAAAAACCATTATTTTTATTTAAAACCCACTCACTGTCTGGAATTTTATTGCAGACAGCTTAATTCTTTAATTTTTCCCATTGCCATATTGCATCAATAAACTAGAAAGAAATCATTTAATTAGTCAGATGACTTATGATTGATTTATGAAACGCCCCCTGTTTACTTTTGTATTTTTAAAAAGAGAAAAACAAACCCAAATGCATATCATTTTAAGATCAAGTACAGACGATGACTCTCGTAGATAACTGACATATATGTCTTAGCTCTCAATCACAAAAATCACAGATAAAAAAAAACAGTGATTTGGAATCGCAGAAAAAATTGGTGATTGGTTTGAATCCGAACAGTTCTGTTCTGCGCGAACAAGAATGAACAGGAGTTTTATCTGAATTTGCTCCGTAATTTATTTTTTTTAAATTTATTTTTTTTATTCAAGGATTATTAGCAAATAAAATGAGTCAGGAGCATTTCTTTGATAAGGACGGGATTTATACATGATTCAGTCAGTGTCTTTGCATAGGCGCGCAAGGTGACGTGGGTTGTCATAGCAACCGATGTGATGTCACGAGAGAAAAGTTTCATTTTTCCGGGTATTTTTGTGCCGTTGCGTGAAGAGTCGTTTCTTCGGGAAAAATTGTGTCACGAGGTCTCCGTGCAGAAACACGAAAAGGAAATATGTAGACTAGAGGATAGATGAAAATTCACAAATAGGGAAAGAGTGGAAAAGAACTTTATATAACGTCCTGTGATACTTTGGACTGATTCGGCGGGATAAAGTTCTAAAAGAAATGCTACAACCAATATCAGATATTCAGGCATTCTGCAGAATCACTTTCATAGAAATGTATTCTTTGCAGAATGCAATATTATCACAATCAGTATTTTGGGTTTATATAATATTTAATATGAGTTTATATAATATTTGCATTAATCTAATATTTGAGTTTATATAGTACAAATATATAGACAAAAATATGAAAATATATGAAAATTCACAAATAAAGAAATAGTGGAATATAATTTCTTTTCTTAGCTCTTTACTTTAGACTAATACAAATAAAACAAATACTATTGCCAGCATTTGATATTCAAGCATTTTCCAGAATTATTTTCATAGAAATTAATTCTTTGTAGAAAACAACATTATCACAATAGATTAGAGAGTAGTATTATGTTGTTTTTTTACTTTTTTTTTTTTTTTTTTTTTTACTATTGCTTTACATCAAATTATATTCTGTTTAAATTATTAAGGCAAATAAAAGTTTTTAAGAAAATCAGCTGAAAAATCACAAAGCTTTGTTATTTTAAGGAACACATTATAATTGAATAAAAAGTATATTTAAGTTTGACAAAATGACAGTTCTTGCCATTAAAAATTCGAGAGCTAAAAGTGGTAAAGTGCCAAATGTGAAAATATGGCTACTAAACAATTTTCTACTTATACTGCATTATAAAGCATTGTCTAATTGACACTTTAACGTCAAAAACGGAAATTGTTTTCTTATTTCATCCCTAATTTTTAATTTCTTTTAATCTGTATTTCTGAAGTTTCAAGTCAAAAGATTTTAACAATCATTATATGAAAATAATTTTTAAAGATTTATTTCAATCCTTTCCCCTTTTTTGAAATGAGAAATAACAATAAAGTTGCTTAAAATAATGGCGAATATTTTTAGAGCAAAATACTATATTTTGTAAAAACAAATACTTATTTTTACATTTTATTTTCCTTTTTAAATCAGTTCGAATGGTCAATTATGAATTTCAAATTGTATTAGAACGTAAGTTTAGCTTCTCATGATATTTTTTTAAGAGGTAGTTATTAACTGGAAAATATATGACTTTCACATAAGTTACAATTTTGTCACAATAATTTTTCTATAACTGTGCATAGAGGATGCGAGGTTCAATAACTCAGCACTTATCCGTCCCACCCTTTGCTAGAACACCCCCAGAAAACTTCCAACAGAAAGAAACACTTCTCAAGAAGGAACAGGTGTTTCGCTTCACTTCCATTCAAAGCAAAACACCCTCGGGACAGAACGAACGTGTGCTGTATACCTTGGACGCGAGGAACCAATTACCCATGGGTTAGGAGGGGAAGGGGATAGATAGAAAGATTAGGGGTGTTTGCATCAGGAGAGTAAATCGCTCTGATAGAAGCGAAACAGAGATGGATGTTGCCAGATCGCCAGAGCTTTGTATTCGATGTCATTTAGCACAGGCAGATCTTGAAAGACTTTCCTTTTCTTAAACATGAGAACGAAGCACGATTAAACAGAAATTTATGTGAAATAGAACTCATAAATTCATCAATACAGCGTGCGCTTAAATATCAGTACTGATTAGCAGTTATATAATTATCAATGTAAAAACAGAAACATCTTCACGACATTATTTAAAAATATATATTTAACAATAATCACTGCCATCGTTGTGAAAACATTTTTAATACAATCAATTAAAACGAACGCTCAGTACATATATATATATTTTTTTTTTAAATTGTTGCTTGCAACGCATATTTCAGAATGCGACTGTACAGAAAAAAAAAACACAATTCTAATTGTTTACAATAATTATTTTTTTTATAAATAGTGAATCTTAAAAGTTTAAATCTTCAGCTATATATTGTTGAAAAGCGTAAATTTAATTGCCATATTTGACATTAAATAATTTGTTAAATAACCATCAAGTAGCTTAAAATGATAACGAATAATATACTTCACATTAAATGATTTGTTGTTTATAAATTATGTTATTAAAATAATTTTAAATTATGCTATAATTATCGTGGCAGATGGAAATTTTACAGCTCAATGACCAATAGTATCCAATGAAACATGTTTATCATGAGGAGTATCATAATCAGAATATATTTCTTACATTTTCTATGAATTGTTTTAAGTGAGGAAAAATATAAAAAGTTAAACAAAAAATGCTAGTTATAATAAAATAACTTGAAAACTAGTCAATTCATAACCAAACATTTTGTATTAAATTTGACAGAAAATGGCTAACGCACATAACGGAATGATTTCATACCTTTAATATCATAAAGTAGGCTTAGCATTATAACGAAAAATACTTCAACTCTTTCAAATGATTTTTTTTTTTTAATTTTTCACTAAACGGCATATTTTTATTGAAATTTTAATGCATCAAATTACATCACATGTTTGAGATTACTGAGATTCATTACTATTGTTATTATTTTGCTTTAGTTTTGTTTATTATTTACATCGATTGAAAAATTCATTTATGGCTATCGAACACTTTCGCCATTTTTCCCTCCAAAATTAAAGTATGTGGAGCAATTTATAAAATGGCTATTAAAAGTGTCAAACATAACTTGAGGTTACTGAAAGAAGACAATAAAAATCGGCGGCGCACAATGACGAAAAGTCCCAGTTCCCGCCAAAAGGCGAACGCCTGATCCAACATCCACTTGTTTGCGCACGACCCTGGCTGCAGACGATAAAAACAGCCATCACTCTTTACGCATACACTTCATTCACAAGCGAAGATGGATTAACAGAAAATATCTAATTTTTCGAGGCCTTTCAAACATTGAGGCTCAATTCGATTCTATGGCTTAAAAAAAATGGCGAAATTGGAACTATATTTTCCTTCGATATTAATGAAGAATGTTACCGCTGCAGCACTCCTAGTGAAATAAAAAAAATCTCATAAAGTGTAACGATAATTTAATATAACGTTTAGCTTTTATGATGAATGTTTAATACAAATAAATCGCAACCAAAAAAGGAAGAGAAAGCGATCGCAGAGTGAAAAATTGAGAAATGTGATAAGTACAGAACGTGTGAAGGCAAAACTTGTTTCCTATATTCTTGTCTTAAAATCTTATGATTATGAAATCGTGCATTAACTAACTATTCATTTTTAAGTTAAAAAGTAGCAATAGCTACTCATAATATGCATATTGATATGTCAAGGTTTAAGGACAAATTAACTCAGTTAATTATTTTCCTTTTCGATCAACGAATTTAAATTACAAAATAGTATTAATTTCACTAATTTGCAAAAAGCAGTTAGTTACATTATAACTTTTTAGCATTAAACATAAAAAACAACAACATATAAAATTGTTAAATTTTCCAAATATTGATTTTCTGAGTATCCTTCAAATGAAAACTTACAACTGATCTGATTAGAAGTCTGATTATATACAAATATAAAACATGCTAGATCTGCTAGATTAAATAGTATTGATTTCATTCAGTTTGAATTGATTTGGCTTAAGACTAAACAGAAATTTGGTTTGAGAACGTAATTAGTTTGCTTTAGCAGTCTGAAAAGTGTTTTCGCAATCACTTAATGTTTGTTTCTTTAGTTATCTAGAGATGTCTAGAATTAAAATATTTACATGAGTGACACGTTCTAAAAGAACATTCATTCTACTGAATTCGGACTCATGAAATCAACAAATATATAAATGCTTTTGAATCAGTATTAAAACAACTTTATCAGATGTTTTCTTTAAACAATTTTGACCTAAAATATTTCAACCAGTATAAATACAGAATTTGAATAATGAAGCTTTAATTATTAAGCAACTGGTGTAACACTTAATTTATTTATTTGAACTGGCAACTTTTCTTTATTTTATTTCAACTGGCAACACTTTAATCGCTCAGAATTACCAAACGATAAAGAATGGATATTCATGTAGGCATACTCAGTTTTGCTTCGTTTCAGCTAAGGACAGAAACTTCTTCGCTACGATAGCTTGCAGAAGACGCCGTGTTCTAAATCGAACGGTAAGCCTTAGAATTAAGCCTTTCGAACGTCGCGTGATTGGGACGGCGGGATTGTGAGAAAATGGTAACAAGGGCACTCGTTAGAAAATTGTGGGAAGACAAATTCTAAGAAAAATAGGTCAACATTAGTAAATCAGAAACAATTCGCATGTTATTATTTGTTTATATAGATCTAAGAATAAAATTTATATACAAATAGTTTATAGAATTTAGTAGATTCTATTTTAAAAAAAATCGTGGTCTTTTTAAGATAGAATTTAAAAACTTCTCAATTTACATTGCGATCACCGCTGCAATAACATATATAATATTCCGTATATTTTTAACTGAAGCAGATAATGCGACTGATTAACATAACAAATAAAGGCATACTAAGAAAGAATTAAGTTAGCAATAATCTTTTTTAAAAAATATCAGATACCTTGCATGTAAAATTTATGTTCTGTTCTTGCAAATAGTAAATGTTAGAATAAACCTTTCAAGGTCAAAAATCTAGACTGGAAATTTGATTTTGAACGTGTTTAGCAAAGGAAAATCGGCAAACTGCTATATAGAGTGAGAAATATTGTTAAAAAATGGTCTCGGAACAATTACGGTTCATTCGAAACTTTAGGTGTTAATGTATATTTACACTCGTGTTCTGTCTCTTAAAAAAATCAATAAATGAAAACAAATGGCGAATTTTGATTTGTAATGCTACCTAAGATGCAAATGTATACTGGGTGTCAGAAATCAAAACATACTTTTTGAAAATATTTACATTAAGTTTTTCAGCGTTAAACTTTAAAAACATACTAGTTGTTTTTCATATCCATAGCTGTCTCATATTTATTTTAGAGTTATTTTCATATCTGGTCGTTCACAGCTAGTTGTTTTTACGTAGGTAAAAGTAATATAGTTTCTTGTATGTCTTATTTGACACAATGAATAGAAGGAAACATCGAATTTCGTAGAAAATTTGATATAAAAATTTTAATCACAGAATTCTTACTTTTTAAAAATTTAAAACTTGTTCTTAAATAAATCTTTAAATTAAGATCCTTGAAATAGACTTTATTATTCTTTTTTAAACATTTGATAGCGTTTACTGAAATTACCTATATTGACAGTAAGTGTAAAGAGGTAAATTACAAAATGTTATTTCACTTTTCTTTTAAGGTTTTTCTCCAACTGTCTCTCAGATTTTAATTACATATGTTTATTACGTTATCTTTAGAAAATACGTTATCTATGTTTGTTCTTTTCAAATCAACAGCTTTTTTCTCTCGGGATATTTTTATGAAATTTTTATTTTGATGCTCATTTTCATGTTTTCAAAATATAACAGGAATAATTAAACAAACAAACCTCACCATAAATAAAATACCATTATATAATATTTCAATTTAAATACTCAAAAAATAAAATAAAAAATGATACATTATACTTTTATAAATATTTAATACTTTTTGATACATTAAGTAGTTTTTCGGTGCACAAATAATTTAATTGTAAAACAAGATTTTAAGAATAAAACATCCAAATCTAAAGATTTCAAAGCCCCAATTCGCAATAAACGCTGAGTTTCTTAAAAATTAACGCTCTATTAAATTAACTTTATATAACGAAATTTTAATGTTTTTCGATTTATAATTTTATGAACATTTTAAAATTTAATTTAACGGTCGAGATATACCAATTTAGAAATTTCATGATCATCTTGTATAAAAAATTTACTTTTACTGAAACAGAATTTAAATTAACGATGCCAGAGTTGTCAATTACATATGTAAGTTTTCTATTATTTAAACGACCCTCTGACATGCATAATTGTAGAGCAAACGATTTTTAATCATGTACAGTGTTAAAAAAATGTCTCCACTTACCTGTTATTTTGGGTTGAGTTGAAGTATTGCTCCTTTTTCTTTTCGATGCCTGCATCGAACTAGAAGTAGATTGCGCAGGACTAGCCTCCGCTACCGCAATTGTTTTGTCCTTCTTCGGTGCCGGGGCGCTGACGGGCATCCACTGATACCGCCCCGCTAAGGGCGTTTCTGTCTGGAAATCGAAGTTCCACCTTTCCTTGTCCCTCTGTCGAAGCTGATCCTCCATACGCTTCAGAAAAACGGAAGGGTCGGCCCGCTCCGACGGATCGTTTGCGAACAGCCGCCGGCACACCCCCGCCCCGGAACGAACACCTTGAACTGAATTCGTGCGCCCCATAACATCGGCGAACAGCAGCACTTGAACAGTGCACATCGCTGTCGAAAATAATATGCACAAAAAATAATTAACTGTAACGTGCGCTAAAGCAATAAAAATAAACAGATGACTTGGTTGGGGAAATTCCACGCGACGTTAAACCGAACGTTTCGTTAATGGTGAGCAGCACACTACCTCGTCCAGAACGCTCCTGTCTTTTGAACGCCCTGACTCTACGAACCCCAACCGACGAATGGCAATGAGGAGAACGATTTTCAAACTTCTCCACACGCTGTAACCGTTTTTATTCTTTTTTTATTTCTTCCTTCCCCCGGCTCCCTCCCTCTGCGCTGCGCTCACTTTTTGGTGATATTTTGATTTCGAGCTCCCGTTGTAGGGTTGTAGTTGGCGACAAATTGGCGAGCACTTGTATGCAGCATTTCGCCAATTAACACGAACGATCGTAGTCCCATCAAATTGTGAAATTTAAAGAATTCGCTGTGTGTGAATAACGCTTTCTATTCCTTCTATAACTAGATTATCAAATGAAATAAAGTTAAGAATATTTTTAATTAATAGATTGTATTCTAATTAGGTACATTTTGATCACGTTTAATAAAATTCTTTAACATTTTTTTTCAGATATGTGTAAAGCATTTTGATTTATATGAAGTTGATTTTGTAGGTAGAGGTGTTAGGTAAAAAAAAATTGCTGCTATGTATAGAAAAGAAATATCCCAATATTTATTCTATGTATGGAAAAGAAATTATACAAAAAAAATTTCCCAAAGAAATTTACAAAGAAAGAGTATATATAGAATGTAATTTAAATGAGTTTATATTTATCACTGAAATTTCACTTTGCAACATATTATCAACCGTTATAAATTAAAAATGTATTTCGAAGGGTTCTTTTAAAGATTTTTTTTTTTTTTTTTTAGTTTATAGTATAATTAATTGTTTCAGTGTTCGATCATGAAAATTGAAAGCAACCATTTCATCAAAAGTAAGTATTTTGCTATTAATCTTTTAATTTTTCATTATCTTAATTAATGAAAAGAAATTCCTTCTAAAACTTTAGTATTACATTTTCTATAAGAATTAATATAAATTTTAAACATAAATTAAGTTTGTCTGAATAATTCAATGTAGAAATGCCACAAGCAGGCATTTAATTGACTCTCTGCATTTTTTAAAAAACCTATAAGACCAATTAAATTACTTCAAAAAATCATGAATAAGAAATGTGAAAAAAAATATATCTATACGAAATTTGCTCACCAAATAACAAAAAGAAATCTATTTACAACTCGTTTTATTTTCTCGCATATAATAAATGCAAAGAAAAAGCATTATAACCATCCAGAAAGAAAATTCTATCTTAACATTTTTATAAATCATCAGACTACTCTGAATTTGCACATTTTTGTCTGTCTGTTAGTCTGTGAAAACAATAACTCAAAGCTGCAATGAGTTAGTTACTGGCATGAAACTTTTTCATCAAATTTCTATATTTTTGGGGATTATTACCATTTTTGAAAAATCAGTTTGTTCATTCGATGATAATCGTATAAATACGATAGCTCAAAAATACAGATTACTAAATGGATGGAATTTGGCATGTGGATTTATTAATAAATTTGTGAATATTAATCAAATTTTGAACGTAATTCATTGAAAGATTATTGATTCGAAAATGCAAAAATTTAGGAATTAATACATAGTTCTGCGACTATTATTGTAGTACTCTATCATATTTTGGACGGAATCAAAAGGAATGAAGAGACCCAAAATAAAGATATTGCTTTTTTTTTTTTTTTTTTTTTTTTTTTCCTTTTACTTTGCTATGAAATACGAAACATGTTTATGTACGAATAAAGGTAAACACGCTTTTTAGTTTAACCATACTGTGAAATAAATTGATTTTTTTTCCCTTAAAAATAACTGCTAATTCATTCTGTCTATGCCATCTCTATTTGAATTTTGGCTGTATGCAAACATTCGACACATTTGTGTTTGTTTGTGCATTGAACTGCTAAAGTGTCATTAATTAAACAAATGTACTTTAATCTTTTTCTTTTTTCTTATGAAGACACAATTACTTCACATTCTATTCTTAAGAATTCTTCCACATTAACTACGCTTTAAATTATGGATTGACTGATTGGTTTGTCAAATTACATTAAAGCTCTTAAACCATACAATATGAATAGCAGTTTAGTTGTGAATTATTGTCAAAATTGAAGTCTTGCAAAATGATAAATACCACCTGATACATAGTGTTTTCCATTTTCCAGACTTCCACACCATTCCAACAAGATATCACAACACGCGAACCTCCCATTATATACATTAAATATCAATTTCTGTGCGTTAAACTATATATTTTAAAATATATCCACCAGAGATTATTTGATCAAGGATTATTGACTCAGTCTTGATATCTGTTAATATATATCAAATCACAAAATTCGCGAACTTGAATTCAAAAGCTTAGTTAAGTCGGTGAAAACTCTGATTAACTTTACGTAAAATTTGAAATTCGCCTGCATCACCAATGAAAGACGTCATTGTATGTTTACGTTTCTGTTATGCAGGGACTATTCAAAATTCAAACTGTTAAAGAAAGCACAGTAACAAGAACGAACAGCATACTGTTCACTCTTGGATTCTAGAACCCTCCATGCTTTTGCGCAAGAGTCAGGACGTGTTTCTTTAGTGTTAATACTTCAGCTATCATTTGCCAACAGATTCTAATACCCTCCGCGCTTTTGCGCATGCGTTCAGATGGATTTAATTCGGCAAAATAGGGACGAGAGGAAAGAGAAAATGAAGAGATTTTTACATTTAGCAATAAAGTAAGTAGATTCCGGAACTGACGCACATCCTTTCGTATACCACCCCTTAATGAGATAGAACCGCCGAAAAGTGGTCGTCTTAGAATGCTGAAAAGAACAGTATTCCGTCTCGTGATCTTACCAATATTAAAATTAAGAGAAGAAATGGTTTTCTTTCGACTCAACGGAAGCACAATTTTCAATTTCGTATTCATTTCCTAGTATATACGTTTTTTAATTCGTACATGCAGTAATATAGTCAACTTATTCTACAAAATTCATATTTTTCCATAATATCATACGAAGTTTTGTGCATTATGTCAAAATAAATAAATGCATTCCATATTATTAGTTAAATGGTCAAGAAAGTCAATATTCTAAGAGGAATAAGCTGGCTGTAAAAGGTGGCTTGGTTTAGTTATATTAACGTCCCTTTTAAAGCAACCTAGGGCTGTTTTGAAACTGACCTCGTAATTTTGAACCGCCGTGGGATAACGAGGATGACACCTGAACTGGCATTCCCCTTCTTCAAACTTCCACACCACACTAGTGGGAGATTTGGCTCCGACGGATTTAATGCGCACTAGACCCGCTTACACGACGGTTCTACGGTGGAATTGGGTCTCGAACCTGAAACTCTCCGGGTTCAAAGCTGAAATTTGCCACCGTGGCCCCAAAAAGTGGTATATTATTAAGTAAATTAAAATGTAATTAATTATTTATTTATTATATATTGGAATATTTATTATTCATTTGACTGTTTATGCTGTATACCACTTGACAGGTCTTATAAAATAACAAATTTCAAAATTATATATGTTTGAAGTTTATTATTACCTTATAATCTATCACAATAATTAAGTGCTTTTATCTGTTAATAAGAAAATCATTAATTAATAATTAAGGTTAATTTTTCAAAATTTTGATTAATTCAGTCATTTTTTTCCTGTGACACATCTTAAAAAAATAAACAAATGGAAAAAAATATATTTACGAAGTTACTAAAATAAAAAAATAAACAAAAATGAATCCTTAACATGCTATTAAATTAAAAATTTGTTAAAATTTTAATTGAATTAAAAAGTTCATAATACAGGGTGCATAACGTGCACTACCTTTGGCAATAAGACGCCTAAAAGCGAATTTGGGTCATAGCACATTGTAGCTCAAAGCTATAAAAAAAAAAAGGGTTAACGCAAAAGCCAATGTAAACCACGGGGTATATATAAAAAAAAAGCACTAATTCCAATTCAGCGTAGATGCGGGGTTGAAGAATTAGATGACGAATCCCTCTTAGTAGGTCACTAGATCAAAAAGAACTCGTAGCACTTAACTGTCGAAGGGGGCGTAGCTCAGATGGTAGAGCGCTCGCTTAGCATGCGAGAGGTACCGGGATCGATACCCGGCGCCTCCAAATTTTACTCTTTTGCAACCCATGCAATTTCTTGTAAAAAAATTGTATACTATGAACACTTATCCGCAGGGGGTGTAGCTCAGATAGTAAGGCGCTTGCTTAGCATGCGAGAGGCGCCGGGTATCAATTCCAGTACCTCTGTTTTAGAATTTCGACAGGTGTAAATATAATTTGCTAGTGCAGTAACATTTTCAATAACGATGAAGTGATCATGAAAGTGTTTGTCAATACACAAAGTTATTTAAATTGCGTAATATATATATATATATACAAATAAGTGCCAGCGTCCTGGCATAAGGGTAGCGCGTCTTCCCCGTGATCTGGGCGTCCCGGGTTCGAGTCCCGGTTTGGGCATGGTTGTTCTTCTGTTGTTCTATCTGTGAGATGTGTGAATGTGCCCTCCTGTAAAAAGGGGTTGTGCAAGCGAATGAGTGATGCGTGAGTAGCAAAGTCGTACTCTTGGCCCTAGTTGGCGCTGCTATAAAAAATAAGAGACGTTCCCCAAAGGCTTAAATCGCTGTCTTCGTAACAGCGGGCTTGTCAGTGGCAAGTGCCATAAGAAACAAACAAACAAATAAGTAAAACAACAAACTTGTAAACACGGAAAGCTATTATTTTTTTTATCCTATTTGTATTTATATAACCCCTATTTTTAATAAACAAAGATTTCAAAAGCATTTCCGTATTGATATGTGACTTTTTATTGTTATTTTGAGGATAATCCGCAATTTCCTAGTCGCTTGATTCCATGGATGATACGCAATAAACAACATTATAAGCTTCTGAAAATTCTCCAGGTATAACACTTTTATAAGTTGGAGAAAATCATTTTTAAAATTGTTTGCTTGTCTGCCTTATTCAAAATTCAATAATTCGGGAACACAAAAAGCTACACAGGTGAAATTTGGACATATTTACTTATCAAACTCGTAATTTGCATCAATCATCTAACCACACCAAATAACCAGTTGATTTTTTTTCGTCAACTTATCATGCGTATATGAAGATGATAGCTTACAAATGCAACAAGTTAGATGGGTGAATTTGAAATTGTGATCTTTGAACTGAAATTCTGGATGAGTAACAAATTTTTATCCTGATCAGTTAAAAAAAAAAAAAGCAGCACTATTCTCTACATCGTTCATACGAAGCTAAACACAAAACGTACAATATTATGTAAGTATAGACGAAAGTGGGAAAGAGTAGCACCCCCCCACCCCCACCCCCAATTTTTTTTTTTTAATTTCTTCTCTCAAAAGGTATAAAAAGATAATGTATTCTAATTAGCAATGATAATTTTTTTTTTCAAGTCCCTTGTATCCTGACACCAGAAACATTTATAAAAACCAAATTTCACATCAAAGAGCCCGCTTGCTTGAGAACTTAACTTCAGATAATATCTGAGTGTTAGAGGGTTCATAAGTGGAAATTTCCCTGCATGAACTAGCTCTCTTACTAAATGATAAGCTTAAAAGAAGTAGAGATTTAAAAGAGCGATATGCCTATGAATTAAGCCTGCATAAAACGAACGGGAATTACAGGTTTCTGATAACGTTAGAAGATTACTAACAGCAATAGCATAGTAGCAATTACATTAAAAAATGTTTTCTGTATTTCAAATGGTTTCAATGTATTTTTTTTGGGACTCGAGATGAATGAATTTCGAAACCTGTCATATCAGAACGTCGATGCTTTAGACAATCATATAAAGATTTTTTTTTATATATATATACGATGTAATCAAAGATTAAATGTTGTGATTTTCAAAGAGATTACAAACATTATAACTCAAAAATGTAACCATTTTGTTGGATTAATTTTAGTAAGATTTCATTATTAAAATTATATATGTATATATTAAATTTTGGACGTGTATATATATATATATAAATATGATTATTCAAAAATACAGCTCACTAAGTACATGCATAATTTCGTATATGGCCTTAATATCATTACTGTAAATATATAAAAAATTTTGAATCACATCAATCAACCAACAGGAATGGTCTCCTCAAAGTTTTCTCGCATACTGTCTAATAAACTTGTCACGCCAGAGCATGGCTTACATGGCATTGGCATACAATAGATACGAAATATTAACTTTTGAAGTGAATTTAGCACTTTTCTTGAATCTATCGTGTCATATTTGACGAATTATTTCGTGATTAATCCCTGGCAGACGTTTAATGGTACCCGAAACTCGAATCTGGGTTTTAGACACGTTTTTCTCAACAAATTGAAATAAAAATTTGACACAAAACTGCACTTGTAGTCACAAAATCTCATACCAAATTTGATATATTTAAGTCACTGCGTTTCCGGATTATCGGTCTTAAATACTTCTAAAAGTACAGTAGGATAGACAGTCAACCTGAATTAAAATTTGATACTTGTATATACTATAAATGTTAAATCTGTGTACCAAATTTTATTTACCTAGCTCTCTTCGTCTTAATTTATATTTGAATAGCTGGACAGACGGTCATCCTCTGGACAGATTTTACTCAAAATTTGATAGAAATTTGAAAGTTTTGTCTAAAGACCATATACTAAATTTCATTAATATAGCTCAAAACAGTTTTGAGTTATCTTTGTCACAGACAGACGTACATTTTCCAAAAATGTGTCTTTCGAAAGTTTTTACATTAAAATTTTTGAAAGTTTTGCCTAAAGACCCTATACCAAATTTCATCCATTTAGCTCAAAACAATTTTTGAGTTATCTTTGTGACCGACAGACGGACATGTTCCAAAAATGTGTTTTTCGAACTCGGGGAGGTCTAAAACGTGGAGATTCGTCAAAACCTCCAGTTCGAATTTTTTGACGATTATTATATTTTCTATATACTACGTATATAAGAAAGCAAAAATGAAGAGATTCAAAATTCAAATTTGAATTATCTTCCCTGAAAGAGTGATTCTGAAATTATAAGTGAGATTCAAGGGAGAAGGGGAACACTTCAGCAACTTTTTAATATTTTTTTTCTTGGAAAAAATGCCCAGTTTTTACTCTAAGAATGTAACAATATATTAACTAATAATATGCATGCACGTTTTATGTAATAACAAAATACATAAAACTTACATGCATAGCAAATATAACAAAATTCATGAACAAACTACTGACAGGTGGAAATAAATGTAATTATGCCTCATAAAGTTGTCTGACTCTTTTAGTTAAAATAGCATTGTTTTTTTTTTTTTTTTTTTTTTTTTTTTATCAAGCAAAAATTATTTGTTGAGTCCCTAGACAGACATATTTTCTTGTTATGCGTGCTGTGAGTCAAAGCTAATGTAGCTTCATGTTGAAGTACTTTTTTAAATTCAAGTGACCTAAAATAAAAATGTTATATTTTTACACAAAATGTCTTCCCTAAGAAAAAAAAAAGATTTTCCACACACACACACACACACACAAAATATAACTAACTATTAGAGCCTTTTTCTATCTGTTTTCATGCTAACAATGTCATCTAGCGCCATCTCGTAAATGTTTGAGGTACTTGCATTGTTGCCATAGGATGATAACTTATTAATTACTGAACATTTTGAGAGAGGACCCTGGTGGATGTGAGATGAAAAAATATTGAAAAATATTCATATGTTGTTGTTTCTAATGGCTCTTGTCTAGACAGGCCCACTGACTTTAAGAAGTCATTTATATTCATATGTAATCAGTATGCGATTCATTTCTAAATAATTTCTCCGAAAAAGCATAATCTTACAAAAAAAGAAAAAAAAAAAAAAAAAAAAAAGGACTGCTCAGCTAAGCTTAGTTTTCCAGATATTGTTAATGTAAATCACATATGCCTGTTTCTAATATTCATGATGAATATTTATTACACGTTCTCATTGTACACAGTAAATCATTCTATCGTGTGAATCTATGGCTTATTTTCTTTTTTAAAACTTAAAGCAACACAGATGCATGCTTGAAAAAAAAAGTCCACCTCTGCGTTAAAAAAAAAAAGGGGGGGGGACTGCTGAGCTAAGCTTAGTTTTCCAGATATTGTTAATGTAAATCACATATGCCTATTTCTAATATTCATGATGAATATTTATTACACGTTATCATTGTACACAGTAAATCCTTCTATCGTGTGAATCTATGGCTTATTTTCTTTTTTAAAACTTAAAGCAACACAGATGCATGCTTGAAAAAAAAGTCCACCTCTGCGTTAAAAAAAAAGGGGGGGGGGACTGCTGAGCTAAGCTTAGTTTTCCAGATATTGTTAATGTAAATCACATATGCCTATTTCTAATATTCATGATGAATATTTATTACACGTTATCATTGTACACAGTAAATCCTTCTATCGTGTGAATCTATGGCTTATTTTCTTTTTTAAAACTTAGAGCAACACAGATGCATGCTTGAAAAAAAAGTCCACCTCTGCGTTAAAAAAAAAGGGGGGGGGGACTGCTGAGCTAAGCTTAGTTTTCCAGATATTGTTAATGTAAATCACATATGCCTATTTCTAATATTCATGATGAATTTTTATCACAAGTTCTGATTGTACACAGTAAATTATTCTATCGTGTGAATCTATGGCTTATTTTCTTTTCTTTAAAACTTAAAGCAACATAGATGCATAGCTTGAAAAAAAAAGTCCACCTCTGCGTTAAAAATAAAAAGACTTGTTTTCTGAATAACGATTTCACAAAGCGGCCGAAAAACAAAAGCAAAACATTTGTTAAACGAATAATTGGAAGGAACTCTCCTCTCATCGAGTGATTTGAAAAGCGGCTCGATTACAATGGCAGGAAACGGGAGCCAATCAAAAGGTGCCGACGCCGATGGAAAAAAGCGCTCTTTAACCAAATTTGCCCTCGGCCGTAAAAACGACCGATATGACCAGAAGGAGTGAAGGTAGACAAACCAAAAGATGTTCGGAGGGTGGTTGTTTTTTTGCAGACAATGGAGATGGGCAAGACGTTCTGATTCATAGCGGTGGTCGTGCCTTATTGCCTAATGATATCTTCACTTTTTTTCTGCATTGTCTTCCGAAATATACGGAAGGTTTTCCACGGAACTGTTCCATTAGTAGCATTTCGCTTCTGTTTCGAAATCGGTTTTGCGGAGCCATTAACGGAGGCTACTTTTCTTCATATTTCGTGTACGATTTCGAAGCTGTTTGCTGACGTAATGAAATCATTGTTCCATTTAATTGGACAAGCAAAAACATGTTTGTTCCAGATGTGTGGACAATGAAATTTAAAACGCATCGCAGATTAAAAAGTTTACAATTTATGCAAATAATTTCTATTCGTTAAATCACCGACAGAATTTTTCTCTTGTATACTTACATCAAGCATGTGAAAATCTTGAATTAAAATAAACATCTTTATGAGCAGCAAGCATTTAAAATAAAAGTTTTATAGCATTTTGTAATTTGATTCCTTAATTTTCTAATTATACATAACTATTATTAGCGAGCCAATCAGTAATAAAATAGGATCATCCGTGTCATTAGCATTCTACTATTGTTCTGTTTGAATGTGGGTGTGGGTGTATATGAGTTAGTAGCGCAAGAGCCAAACTTGGCTTAACTGCGCCAGTCGCATGGTTAAAATATTCGAAATCGTGGGTAAGGAACTACGTGTTTTGTTTGGAAGAACTTACTACTGATGATAAAATAATACCAACCAGGCCATTAGCATTCTATTGCTGTTGCATGGAAAGGCCATTTTTAATGCTTATGAAAGGAAATTTACCGGTAAAGGCCGTTTTTAATGCTTATGAAAAGAAATTTCTTGTCAGATTTGAAAGTAATCACTGTAAGTAAGATCTTCTGTAAAATAAAAAAGGTGGTTTCAGGAAAGAAATGCCAAATGTCAGTAAGAAAACATTAACTTTGCAGTAGCCCTTGATGTTTTTTTATTGTTAGCTTCAGAAAATCAAATCTATCACTTTAGGCCTTTCATTTTACTAAACCTTTGGGGATAATCATTAATTTCTCTACAACATTAACAAAACGTGTATAAATATGATGAGTGATTTGAGAGAAAAGATTTAATTTTTTGAATTCATAAAAATTCCTCTACATTTTAAGTGCATAGGTATCAAGAACTCCAGTATACTATTAAAAAAAAAAAACAAAAAAAAAAAAAAAAACAGACCTTTGTTTATTTATTTATTTTCAAAATAGTTATAAAAATGAAAATTTTTCGGGGGGTTAATATTCAACGAAGTATTCAGAAAGAAAGATTTTGAGAGAATTAATTTTTGAAAATAATTCTCAAAATAAGGTTTTTGTGAGTTATAGCTTTCGAATTAGTATTCAAAATTTGCCCTTTAACTTTCGTGCCCATGCTTCAGACAGGCGTCGAATTATCATTGCTAAAACTTATAACCCGAAATTAAATTATTCTAAGATACTAAAATTCGATACAAAAACTTCACAAATTCTACAAAAACTTTCGATGTTTTTTGTATTCGTAATTGACTTAGTAGAACAGCACATCGTCAAAGCAAAAAGTGCGGTCTATTTAAAAAAATAAATTTTCAAGACTTTTGGGAGTTTTAGTAAATTGAGCAATTCACAAGAAGGAAAAGCTTATTCACAAAGCTTCAGACAGAAGGAAAAGCTTCAGCTTATCGAATCTATAATTATTTAACATAATCCAAAAATGAGGTTGCGAAAATTCAAAATGCATCATTTCGTGGAAAATCCTTTCAAAAAAGGAGTTATGTTTGAGATTGGATTCATTATACTAGATATCCGAAAAGTACCTTTGAATTTTTAAGTAAGTTATATTAAGCTCGTAATTTTTAAACACGATCAGAAGACGAGGATAACACCCGCGCTGGTACCCTTTCTCCAAACTTCCACACTACACCAGCGGGAGGACATTTGGCCAAACGAATTTAGCATGTAACAGGCCGGCATCCTGGCATAGGGGTAGCGCATCTTCCTCATGATCGGGGCGTCCCGGGTTCGAGTCCCGGTTTGGGCATGGTTGTTCTTCCTGTTCTATCTGTGAAATGTGTGAATGTGCCCTCCTGTAAAAAGGGGTTGTGCAAGCGAATGAGTGATGCGTGAGTAGTCAAGTCGTACGCTTGGCCCAAGTTGGCTCTACGATAAAAACAAGAGACGCTCCCCCTTTGGCTTAAATCGGCTGTCCTTGAACAGCGGGCTTGTCCGTGGCAAGTGCCATAAGAAACAACAACAGCATGTAACAGATCCTCTATTTTTTTGTGAAACCGGGTCTCTAACCCTCAGATCCCGAACACGACTAGGTTCTTTGCACTGTTGAACAGTTATTAAAAGGAAACAAACAAAAATACGCATTTGACAGTGTTTTTTTTTTTTGTTAATAAGTCTTTTTTTTTTCTATGTGCTTGTCTTTAACAATGTTAAGAGTATTTCAATGCTCACTTCATTAATCGCATGCAAAGTATTGAAATGAAACATCGAAAAAATCGCCATAAATTCGTTATGACATTCATAAATCAACGATCTGGAAGGTAGGTATCGATTATACGAAATCCTTGCTTTATGCTTTGTCTGCATCTCAGATTTAAATTCGATAATAGGCACGACAAAATTACGTCATTCTTCATCCAAAAAGCTGTATTAAAACGAGAATGAGTAACTTGATGTCATTAGGTGTTAAGTTCATTTCAAAATTATCAAGTGCAATTTCTCTGAAACTTTTTCGCATATATGAATACCGAATATATATTTAGGATGCTTTTTTACTTTCTTGTATACATAGTATAGAGAAAGCATTGTAATCGTCAAAAAATTCGAACTCGAGATTTTGATGAATCACCATATTTTACACCATCCTTGAGCTCGATAAACATATTTTCGGTGTTACATTTGTGATACGATAACCCAAAAACTTCTTGAGCTTAACGTATGAAATTTGGTATACTATCTAAACTCCAAATTCGTAAACATTTATCAAATTTTGAGCTAAATCTGCTCCGTGGAAGTCCGTCAGGCATTTGAATATGAGTTAACAAGATAACGATGAGATTAGATAAATAAAATTCGGTACACAGATTTAACATATATAGTGCAGCCTCCTATTAAATTTTGAACTAAATCCAACAAGGAGTTGACTACCTGTCGATCTGTACTTTAAGAAACATGTAAACGCAATAATTCAAAAACGCAGTAACTGAAATATATCAAATTTGATATAGTTTAGTTTAGTTAAATTTTATTATGTCCTGTTTAAAGCAACACTAGGGCTATTTTGGGACGAACCTCGTAATTTTGAACCGCGGTCAGATGACGAGGACGACACCTGAGCTGACGACACTTTCACCATATTTTGGCGTGGTGTGGTGTGGAGAACACCACACCACGCCAAAATGTGATATAAAAGTGTATGCCTACAAGTGTAGTTTTGTATCATAATTTTTATTTCAATCGGTTGGGAAAAACACATCTAAAAGATAAATTCGATTTTCGGATATTATTAAGAATCAATCACGAGTAAACTCGTTAAGGATGACAGGATAGATTCGCTAAAAATTCTAAATAAACGCCAAAGATTAATATTTCGTAAAACTATTGCAGCCAATACCATGGAAAAAGTTTTCTGGGATAAAACTTTTATTAAAGAGTATGCGAGAAAACTTGGGGGAAACAGCACCCACAGGTTTTTTTTAACACTAATTGAAATCAAAATAAGGAAAATAATTATAATTTTAACAATATCACATGCCGGCGTCCTTGCATCTTCCACGTGATCTGGGCGTCCCGGTTTCGAATCCCGGTTCGGGCATGATTGTTCTTCACCTGTGTTCTATCTGTGAGGTGTGTGAATGTGCTCCCCTGTAAAAAGGGGTTGTGCAAGCGAATGTGTGAGTTTCATCTTCATATGAGCTAGAAGTCAGACTTCTGCCCTCGGGTGCTCAGGGGTCTTTACCCTCAGAAGCTACTGCAACCCCTTTCCATGGCAACGCGGAATTCTACATCATCATCAACAAGATCACATATTTCAAATTTCATTTATTTAAATCTTTGCGTTTAATATGCGTGTGGAAATATGGATAAGCAGAATAATTTAATTCACAATTTGTTAAGAATTCACAATTTAAATGCTAATTCACAATACAAACTTTATTTATTTAAGTCGTTGTGTTTTTGAGTTATATTGCTTACATTCATGCAAAAGTATAGACTGAAAAGTATGACATTCAATATGTGGATGAGCTTGCTTCAAAATTTAATATGGATCTATACTTTGCATATTAAATCTGTGTGTCAAATTTTATCCATCTAGCGTTTCACGTTTTCCAGTTATTGCGCTCATTTGTACTCGGATCGGCAAACAATTCGGATACTTTCTTTAATTAAATTTTCATTCGGATACTTTTTTAATTAAATTTTCATTCGGATACTTTCTTTAATTGATTCCGTTCAAAATTTGTTGCAAATTCAGACATTTTTGTGTAAAGACAACTTTTGCTAAAATTTCATTTGCCTAGTTGAAAGCATTGTTGAGGCATTGTCAGACCAATAAATGGGCATAATTTTAAAAAATTAGTTTTTTGGATACAGAAAGGTCTTAAAGATGAAAGTCAAAATCTCGAGTTCGAATTTTTACAATGCTTCTTTGTATAATTGTATACAAAAAAAAAAAAAAAAAAAAAAAAAACTTAATTTATGAAGGGAAAAAAATGGAGTATATCTCCTGCGTTTAACTTTTGATAAGTTTTTAAAAATAGAACACTTTTCGGGCACTTCCAATCTCAGTTGATTCTTAAGCATTTAAATCATAAAATATCTTGCAATTTCAAAAAAAAAAAAAAAAGTTGGAGGCGCCGGGTATCGATCCCGGTACCTCTCGCATGCTAAGCGAGCGCTCTACCATCTGAGCTACGCCCCCTTCGGACAGCAAGCGTTAACAGGTGAGTTAGTTCAGAACATCGCTGCTCAAGTAACCTAGTTTTGACAAGGAGGAAACTGGATCTGGGACAATCAGTCCAGTGAAGGAGAGTAAAGTAGAAAGTTTTAGTAAGATATAAATCGCTCGTCTTGCTGCTTTTCTGAATTGAATTTGAAGAAACCTTTTAACTTAAGAGGAACTTGCATACTTTTCTATTCATTTCATGTTGTTATTGCAGAATATTAGACATTTTTTTAATTCAAATTTATTTCAAGTATTTTTTTTTCAAAAAATGTCGATTTCTAATCTTAAATAATTTTATAAACATGTATTAATTGGTTTGATGTATTATAAAATTATTTATCATAATTTTATAATGTAATAATTGGTTTTTATTATTTCATTTTTTTTTTGTATTTTTTAAGAAGCTTATAAGAGTTGGTAAAAAAATGCATTATATTTATCAAAACATTTCCTATGCTTCAAGATGCATTATAAACAACTTTCTTCTGCTTATTATTACGCCTTTTAGCTTTGTATTTTCTATTAATTTATTTGTTAACAATGAAATCAAAATGCATACTTCAGACACAAAATTGGCATTTCTTAGGAATTTTTTTATATATATATTGTAGTAATTGTGGGTCTTGATATAAAAAAAAAATTATAATTGCTAGGCGTTTTTTTTTTCCCCTCTCTCTTTTTTTATCATGCGAGAACATAATGTTGTTCTGGTTGGGGGTTTTGAAGCTCGAAATCGTGTAGGCAATGAATAAAGCATAAATGTCAATTTTCATCATCATCTTTTAATCGCGTATATTTTTTTACCTGCTTTTACCAGTATTGCATTATTATTATGTAAGCTTCTTTAAAAGCAGATGTGTTTTTAAAAGGTTGACCTGTTTTTACCAGTATTGTTTCATTATTACGTATGCTTCTTTGACAGCAGACGCATTTTTAAAAGGTTGATGTAGAACTGTGACATCATAAGTGTTATTTCTTCTCAAAATCGGTCGAGCTCCAAAACTTTGTTTGATAGCTAGAAAAATTGAAAATGAAAGTTAAAAACATTATATATATATATATATATATATATATATATATATGAGAGAGGGAGGGAGGGAAAGAGGCCGATAGAGAAGTATCGTGATTGTTTCAAACGGTTTAAATTGGTTAATGACTAATTAATTAAGACAAATAATGACTTAAAAATAATAGTGTTCTCACATGATAACTTGAAATTGGCTATCGTATATTTCATTTTTTTTTTTTTTTTTTGAAATTTGATTGGTGAATATTTCATGTGGTGCCAAATTTTAAGAAATAAGTGTGAAAAACAAAAATCAAGTCAAAACTGAAAAACAAAAAACAAAAAAAACAAAAAAAAGAAGGGAAAAAAAAAATGCTTACGTTTAAAAAGTTTTCTACTTTCACGGTTTCGGTTTTTATTTTAACAAAAAAGACAAGTGGCTCTATTTAGACTTCAACACCGAAGTATTAAAAGGGTTCAAAACTCCCATTTAATGTACCACTTAAATGTAGTGCGGATTTGTGCGTGATCTAGGTGCAGAGTAGACCTGGTGTTTGACTCCATTATGTTATTATAACGATAGTTTGAAGAGTAATATGATAGATTTGCATCTTCCTTATTCAAAACTACTTCTATGGATTCAAATTATGAAATTCTGCACCATCAATTTATGTGTGTATAAATCCCAAAATTTAATTTCAAACAATATTTAAAATCGCAATTTTAAGAGTGTATTAAAAAGTAAATTTTTCAAAAAACTCATTTCTACTTTTTAAAGTTAGAAAAACTTATACTAGTTAGAGTTTTTTCAGAGAATATTAAGTATAAAATACCTGCACTCTCCATGTTTTAGGACTCCCTGAAATTTATAAGACAAACTTGAACCTAATCAGTCAAGACAGAAAATATCCAAAATACGTGCTATATCTTTTTCACAATATGATGAGCCGGCGTCCTGGCATAGGGGTAGCGCGTCTTCCCCGTGATCTGGGCGTCCCGGGTTCGAGTCCCGGTTTGGGCATGGTTGTTCTTCTGTTGTTCTATCTGTGAGATGTGTGAATGTGCCCTCCTGTAAAAAGGGGTTGTGCAAGCGAATGAGTGATGCGTGAGTGGCAAAGTCGTACTCTTGGCCCTAGTTGGCGCTGCTATAAAAAATAAGAGACGTTCCCCTCAGGCTTAAATCGCTGTCTTCGTAACAGCGGGCTTGTCAGTGGCAAGTGCCATAAGAAACAAACAAACAATATGATGAAACTAAAGAAATACGCGAGAACATTGAGAAGTGAATATCAACATTCTCAGTGTTTTAGGGCCTTTGAAAGTTATGTATACAATGGTTTAAATACATAGCATTAAATTGATGATGCGACATGCGGTTTTATATTTTATAATTTACACATCTAATATCGATTACTTGCAATTCGTCAACGTAATTCATTAATGAATTAATTCAGAAAAATCTTCTAAATGTTCTTCAAAAAAGTATTATGATTGGAAAGCATCTTATTTTATCTGAAGATAATTATATTAGTTTTCTTTTATGCTCTTATTTAGAATTACTTATTACCTTAAACTTATTACTGAGATTCATAATTGAGAAATTAATGGGCATTTATAAGTAATTGCAAAAACCCGTTAATATCACGATGATTATTTCGGCAATCGTGGTCCTTGGAACGTGATGATGGGTCTTTTATTCCCACGCTCATCGCCTACCTGCCTCCCTTCGCCCACGCCACCAAACCGCAGACGACATCGGCCGAAAATCGTCTGCAACAGCCCCTGGCGTCTTTCCGTATGCGGCGGGCGTCTCCCTGCGGTCCGCCTGGCGTCACGCGGGCTTGCTTCTCAGCCGGAGCGGGGCGGAAGGCCTTGTTGACATTGACTCGGTAGAGATCGGGTGGGCTCGGAAATTAATATCATGGACTCAGGTCCTATCATGCCAATTCGGGAACAATCGTGTAATTGTGCCGAGTATTTATGACTAAATAGCTTTTTGTAGAAATTCTCATCTTTTTTTGAAACCTCGAAATATTCGTAGTCATAGCATATTATTAGTATGGAAGTACTGCATAAATTAAGACAATGTCATTAATTAATGTGATTTATTATAAGCTGCTGCTTTAACCTGTCATTAACATAACCATTAACAACGCCTTTTATATGCATTAAGTTCGTATTACGCAGAATTCAAAGATTCTTATGTCTGGATAATATATTTTTAGATCATATGGCAAAATGCTGCGCGACAGATATAAATCAATTGCAAAAATGCTTATTTTGTAGTGGCACTTTGCGATTAATCGTTTCCAAGAATAAATGACAAAATACTTTTATTTAAAATCTGCTCATAAATAAATAAGGCATTAATAATAAACAAAATTGTTTACGCCTTATAATATTAGAAAAATGGCATATGATCGAGAAGAAGTGATCAAACCGAAATTTGAACGTATATGCTATGAGTGCTTAGATATATTTACGACAAAATTTCGTCCTTGATCATTTTGTGCTTCGTAGAGTGATGAAAAAAGTGAACATGAATTTTGGATGCCTTTTTATCAATTGATTGTTATTAAAATTTGAGACAATATTACAATTTTAGTATTAAGATTATATATAAATTTTCATTAATATCGCTGTCTTTTGAGTTATAGCGTCTACATAATGCGCAGTTTGCATAATACATAATAGATGGTCAAGACATCGATAGATTTGGTTCAAAATTTGATAAAGATCTGCTCTTTTGAAGCTAAAATGTGTACCAAATTTCACCCATCTAGATCTTTACATTTTGTACTTATCATATTCATTTGCATTCCGACAAACCTCGGAATAGATTTCGTCCAATATTTGACGAAAATCCAACAATTTTGCATAAATAAAATGTACCAAATTGTATTCGTCTAGATCAAAGTGTTACTTTGATCTAGACGAATTGACTTCTTGTGTTACTTTGACCATTCCATTTAAAAAAAGGGCCCAGATATTTGTACAGCTGTTAAAAATTCGCTTGCTGAGAAAGAAATTGATTTGAAATGAATTGTCTCTATTATTGATGGTGCTCCAAATATAGTGGGCAAAAAGAATAGTTTGATTAGTTTATTTCAAACAGAAGTAGGCCATTCGATTCTTGAACTCCACTGCATTATTCACCATCAAGACTTACGTTCTAAGAGTGGTTTAACATCTCTTGATAATATAATAGCGTTAGTCACAAAAATAGTCAACCTAATATCATCACAGGCTTTAAATAAGCGAAAGTTTGAGGCTTTGTTGAATAAAGTCAACTCGATGGATAATGGCTTACTAATGTATAAAAATGTTCGCTGGTTGAGCCGTGGGAACATACTTCAAAAATTTGTTGACTGCTTGGAAGAAATCAGATTGTTTCTGCAACATGTGGTGGTGGAACTGTATCCACAGTTGTTGGATGTTATGTGGCTCTCAAAATTGATGTTTTTTACAGACATATGCCAACATTTCAATGAATTAAACGTAAAGCTTCAAGACACAAATAAACCAATTATCGTCATGATGGATCTCATTCGTGCTTTTGATGCTGGATTGCATGTTTTAAGAACGATATTATTAAAAAAACTACAAGTACTTCCTAAATTTGAATATATATATATATATCAAAGATTTAGATGTACAGGAAAAACCAGACAAAGAAAAAGTTATTGAAGAATTTATTTCCGTAATTAATTCGTCAATCAAGCAAATTTCAACCAGATTTTCTCAATTCAAAGAATTATCGGAAACGCTCAAGTTTATTATGTACCCTGATGTGATTTCATTTGATAAACTGAACTTGTCCCAATTCGATTAGTTGCAAATTGAAGAATTTGAAATGCAAATGATTGATTTGCAGTCTAGTTCAATATGGATTCAAAAATTTATTGAAACAAGGAAAAAGGTGGAATGGATTGAAACAAAAAGATTAACGAACTATATAAGTAAAAATGCCAGGAACGAAATTTTGGAAACTCATGCTCATGCTATTTTAACCATATTTTCATCTACCTATGCCTGTGAGTCATTATTTTCAAGATGAATAACATTAAAGACACTCTTAGAAACCGTTTGGCAGATGACTCCAATTCATCCAAAAGTAACATCTTACAATCCTAATATAAGTTATTTGTCATCTAATCTGCAGCAAAAGAAGTCACATTAATGCTACTTTAATTTGAATTACACGTATAACTAAAACATTTACTACTACTATACAGTGCAAAATGTATTTTTTCGTTGTAAATAAAGAATTTTGATTTGTTAGTATTTAGTTTTTTTACTATCCCAATAATCACAAATCAAAATTATTTGACGGCATGTCTATACCTCATGAAACATTTCTTTAGGAAAAATGGCACGTTCATCCATAAAGGTTCACCATCCCTGATCTAGACGAATAAAATTTGTTTTTTTTAGAATCAGAAATTCATCAAAAGTTCAAAATTTTTAACGATTACAATTCTTTCTCTCTCTCTCTGTATACTTTATATACGAGAAAACAAAAACAAGTATATCATTATTAAGTAACATTTTTCTACAAATTCGAAATAAATATTTAATAAAAATCTGCAGGAACAATAAAAATTTTCGAATTTTCATAAGACTCTCTTTTACAAAATCGTGTCAGAAAGGTTGTTCGCATTTACGGTCGCGTGTCTCGCATTTGTTGATGTCCTCAAATTTTACAGTTATCTTTCTGTAACCGCATCAACTCAGATTACTTAACGGTTCGTGCGACCGCAAACATATTGTATAATAATGCCTACAAGCATTCATATCTGAGCAAAGAAATTTGAAAGCTTGGAATAAAAAATAGAAATGATATCTTTTGATATAGTTTTAGCATCATATTTTTTTACATGCTGACATGTAATCATGTGACATACATTTTTCAAAAAACGTATGAATGCTCTACAGCTAAACTGTTGCCTGATGATGTGAAATCTGCAAATAGTTACTTCCTGAGTATTAGATATTCATTAAAAAGGTTTTTTTTAAATTTTTTTTATTAGATTGGTAATATTTAATCGAAATTAAATTTTTTTTTCTTAATAACTTTGGGACCTCTTATTGCACAATAACCATATCCATATTATTTTTTAAAAAAATTTAATCAGCTTTTCATTGAGATCGATTTGTTTTTTCTTTTCAAACTTTTCTAATTCATTTTAAATAATTAAAAATATTCTCATTATTTAATAATACTTTCCATTGTTTTAGTTACTGGTTTTATACTCACATATTGCAATGTTTAGTTTACTTATATTAACGTCTCGTTGTAAAGCAACACTAGGGCTATTTTGGGACGCACCTCGTCATTTTGAACCGCGGTCAGATGACGAGGACGACACCTCAGCTGGCACCCCCCTCTCTCCACACCACAGCAGCGGGAGTACGTTTGGCATGCCGGATTTAACGTGCAACATACCCCCTTACAAGACGGTTCTTCGGTGGAACCGGGTCTCGAACCTGAAACCCTACGGCTCACAAGCCGATACCTTACCACCAGGCCACCGCGGCCTTCGTATAGTGTAATGATATTAACACAATGCAGAGGGTGTATTTCATGGTGGATTTAAAGCGTGCAGAGGGTTTTTTACATAAAAAACGTACTTTTACGTGAACCACATTCCGATAACAGACTTTGAAAGACGTGAAAGTACGTTTCCCACGTGCAATGTGTTTGAATACACTTTTTTTGCCTGCTTTTGTTATAAATAAGAGCAAGATATTTTTTAAAAATAATATGAAGCCAAACTAAAGCAACATTATGATGCAATGTTTCGATTCTTCTTAAACTTCTTTATTATTAAAGAATCATCTATGGAACTATTTTTTTTTATTTTTTGGTTTCATTTAAAACAATTAGAATTATTACTATTTCTTACGAATGCGGAATAAGCAGGCCATTAAGTCACGGATGTAGTGGCCTATTGGTAAAATCTCGGTTTTGTGGTCACCAGATCGTAGTCGGTCATTGACCCCATTCAACAAAAGGTTCAGTGTGTATGATAACATAACATAACACAAGCTGACCACAAACATTTTCATGTCATTGTGACATAAAAGTTTGGATTGTGGGGACATCGGTTAAAGCTCTGACTTCATCTCGATTACGTTGTTTTTCCTATGCCTACTTTGAAATGGGATATTTATCAATAGAGAAACACCTAATTACATCATTAAATGCATTTCATTACTTGATAATTGCAATAATAGCAATTGCTATGCCATTATCTCGTACAGGATCTCATCACTACAGGATGGAATTATCAAATAGGCAATTACCTAGAGGTTTTTTATCCAACTTCGATTTGAAGTTGTGAATTATATCCATATTATTTCATAATTAAATGTTGCTAATTTTAATTAAAATAAAGCAAAATCTTGTTCATTCTCTAATGCGTCAGCTTGTAGCATGCAATTGAAGTTATAATAATGTATAAAGGTTGGAAATTTAATAGTAGCAGCCATATAATTGCATTACGCCATCTTTCAAGCGATATAATTACAGCGATGCGAGACAAGTATTAGCTTGAAACATTTATAACACTTTGATGCAATCGATAACTTTATGTACAACTTTTTTCCAGCAATGAGCAACAGTAACAATTTTATCGATGTATCAGATAGAACGATTTATCGCTTTGAAAGATATCTGGAATGCTTTGGAAACGAGTGTCACTAATCAGTTCCTTCTTCTTTGGGTCAAAATCATAACTACAGGGGCATGAAATAACCCTGTAATGTCTTGATCTAGACTAATCAAATAACGGAGCAGAATTTTCAGACAATTCTTTATTTTACAGCCCTATATATACAAAAGAACAACTTGCTCTAATCTTGTTAAATAAATAGTTATTTACACCTGTAGTCGGAGACACAACAGTCAAAGTCGAAGGCTTTCTTGAAACTCAATTGGTTCTCGGACTCCAAACTCGTGGGCGTAGTCCAACAGTTTCCTGCAATTCGTTTCTTCTCTTCTCTTTTCTTAAAAAAAATATCCGCACTTTATTTCGGCGACAATCTCCGCCTCTTAATTTACATTGGTCATTTGAGCTCTCTTTCTGCCAATCGGGGTTCAGCAATATGCTCTCTCAGCGGTGCCAGTGGGTCGTGGGAAGGTCCTTTCACGATGAGAAACATTTAGCATCCAGATGTTTGGACACCCCTTTCTTTTTGAAGGTACTATCAATACCTCTTGGACGAGGAATTCCACATGTGGTCTTTCACGTAGTTGCTAATGAACAGATGCGAGACCACCCAGGTGAAAAGATCCACCATCTGGCTATCTCGAGGGGTTTAGTAAGTAACAGCGACGACACAGCTGACTGTAAACGTCTTATCAATACTGGGAAACGGGGAATGTTACAACCCTAACAAGAAAAAACCCCATGTCATTAGTTGCTACCAAAGTTTTAAAAATCCTAAACCAATAGACCTCTCTAGCTGAACCATTAACAGAAATGGCTCTGCTTCAAATATTCCATGACTTTCGAATCACTGAAAACATGTTGTTCATAGCACTGATGACTATATTAAAATATTATGAATATTCCAAGCTTGTAATCGTATTGTTACCGATGTAATTATCAAGTTGTCACGATTAAATTTTCAAATTTCCTATTAACGTTCAATAAAGAAACACTTCATTTTAATTATATTAAAATACCATATTAAAGAAACATGAGAATGATTTTGAAACGAATTTCTAAATTTCAAAATATGGTTGCATGATAAAGAAATACTTCAACATGCACCCCTCTCCAAACAAACACGTCACAAGATTGGAATGAATTATGATATTCGACATTACATTTAAATTTATCACAACTACATACATTGCAAATTTACCTTGATTGGAGTTTGAATGTCGATATAAAAACAGCTTCAAGGTAGCCCTAATCCTAATAGTCATTCCCTTTCAGGCAAATCGGAACACTCCACATTCAAAACAGATATGAATGTAGAAACTCGTTCATTTATGGCATGGACTGGAGTGGAAGATTGAATATCCAACTCATTCATCTCAAATTCCTATTCTTAGTCTTAAACCAATGAAATGCCGGCGTCCTTGCATAGGGGTGATCTGTGCGTCCCGGGTTCGAATCCCGGTTCGGGCATGGTTCTTCTTCATCTGTGTTCTATCTGTGAGGTGTGTGAATGTGCCCTCCTGTAGAAAGGGGTTGTGCAAGCGAATGTGTGAGTTTCATCTTCATATGAGCTAGAAATCAGACTTCTGCCCTCGGGGGCTCAGAGGTCTTTATCCTCAGAAGCTACTGCACCCCCTTTCCGTGGTAACGCGGACAGACATCATCAAACCAATGAGATAAACTGATTTGAAAAGTTTAACAATTAAAAAACACCTTTCGACATAAAGATGAATTATGAAATAAGTGTGGGGGGGCGATAAGGAAGAGAGAAGTTAAGATACAAAGTGAGCAGAAAAAGATCACAATGAATGTTTTAGTGGCTAATGACATTTAAGGGTATTCTAAATCAGTGTTGATTGTCATGCTTTCATTCTTGTAGAAGTTTCATAACTTTCAGTATTCGAACGACGAATACTGAAGGTTAAACACGAATCTTCCATTTTGAATATTATCTTAGCACCAGGTGAAAAAGTTTTCTAAGCTAAACCTGTTGAAATGTGAAAAGTTTGCTACTTAGTAGACATCAAAGCAGTGGTCTTCATCACCCGTGTTTAAACATAAGCAGAATCTAGCACCAGGTGAGAAAGTTTCTTACGCTGAATCTGTTGAAATGTGAAAAGTTTGCTACTTAGTAGACATCAAAGTGATGGTCTTGATCACCTGTGTTTAAACATAAGCAGAATCTTGCACCAGGTGAAAAAGTTTCTTACGCTGAATCTGTTGAAATGTAAAAAGTTGCTACCTATCTATGAAAGTAGGTAGCAAAGGCCCCATTTCATCTAGGTCCGATCACTCCACGCCATTTTGGATAAGCCTTTCATCTATTCAAAATAGCTTCCTATCTGTGGCTAAGCAGATGTAAGTAGCCGTCAATGCATCTACAAAATAGACTGGCATGGAAAGTTCACAAAAGAATCTATGTGGCGGTGATTTTGAATCTAACTTTGTCATTAGAGTACAGGACATTCATAAGCATTCCAAACATTCTGTACAACCATTTGCATGGAGATAATTGACAAATCTTAGACGTTGCCTTTAGGGTACAGGTCATTCCCAAGCACTGACTCTAACTTTGCCATTAGAGTACAGGGCATTCATAAGCACTCCAAACATTCTGTACTACCATTTGCATAGAGGTAATTGACAAATCTTAGACGTTGCCGTTAGGGTACAGGTCATTCCCAAGCACTGACTCTAACTTTGCCATTAGAGTACAGGGCATTCATAAGCACTCCAAACATTCTGTACTACCATTTGCATAGAGGTAATTGACAAATCTTAGACGTTGCCGTTAGGGTACAGGTCATTCCCAAGCACTGACTCTAACTTTGTCATTAGAGTACAGGACATTCATAAGCACTCCAAACATTCTGTACAACCATTTGCATGGAGATAATTGACAAATCTTAGACGTTGCCGTTAGGGTACAGGTCATTCCCAAGCACTGACTCTAACTTTGCCATTAGAGTACAGGGCATTCATAAGCACTCCAAACATTCTGTACTACCATTTGCATAGAGGTAATTGACAAATCTTAGACGTTGCCGTTAGGGTACAGGTCATTCCCAAGCACTGACTCTAACTTTGTCATTAGAGTACAGGACATTCATAAGCACTCCAAACATTCTGTACTACCATTTGCATAGAGATAATTGACAAATCTTAGACGTTGCCGTTAGGGTACAGGTCATTCCCAAGCACTGACTCTAACTTTGTCATTAGAGTACAGGACATTCATAAGCACTCCAAACATTCTGTACTACCATTTGCATGGAGGTAATTGACAAATCTTAGATGTTGCCGTTATTGTACAGGTCATTCGCAAGCACTCTAAACATCCTCTAAATCGTAACTAAATCGCACTCTAAATCGTAAAATTCCAAGCCAAAACCAGTTATGAATTTGGACACCCATCAGTTTTAATGTGGAATGGAGGTTGAATGTCCAGAAAATCCTAGTTTTTACCATCTTATTCTATTTGCAATAGACAGGTGGTGGATGCGGAGTGAAAGATTTTAGGTACATAGATGGGATGTACTTGCAGTGTAATCTAGCAAAGTGTTAATTGAGAATGCTGTGACGAAATAGGCATATAGTGACCATGTCTATGAAATAAATGTGCTAAAAAAAACCAATGGCATGGAATATCAACAAACAGTTTGCATGACATCGAATAATTGAGAATGAAAGGTCCGAATGAAGAATAATTTTTAAAAATAAGGATTGAATGTTTATTGTTTTTCTATTAAAGAATAGGTATTGCACAATTTATACATTTATTTTTCCATGTTAAGTTTCGAATACAATTACCGAAGTTCCTTTCTTTACTAATAATTCCATTCTTAATTAAAATTTTCAAATAAGTAGTTCTTTGACATAAATTATCTTCCATTGTTTTTGCAAATATTCTTTTCTTAATTAATTAATTGCGGTTGCGGGAGAAAGTTCTATTTCTTCCATATTTCAATTCTGTATTTAAATTACCACCCTCGTTTCGTGACATCACAAAAGTCGCATGAACTATCATCTGTTGTGCGGTTTCCTAACCGCAGTTTCTTTTCTTTTTTCTTCTTTTTCGATCATTTCCAGCATGACCTCTAAAGATAGGTGTACTCAAAAACCCAATAAAAAGAACACTCAACTAAGTGAGGATGATTTCAGCCCACACAACAACTCATGGAGCACCGTAGGTGGAGTAATTGTTCTGGGCATGTATTTTCATGCGGCTTCGTGCATTTTACGGTTTTTTATGTGTGTTTTAAAGTGTTATCTAAGCTTTGTTTTCGTCATAATGTTTTTGCCTTCTGTTTAGATTTGTTTCTTTTACTCGAAGATTTCTGCCCTAGAATTCGAAAATAAGGCTTTTTCTTAAGTGCACTCCTCTTTCTTTTATGTTGTACATTTTTGTAAGTTTTTTTTTTATTTTGTTTTTGTTTAATCTGAAGTATTTTATGTTACTGAAAATGCTATTCTGTTATCGCACTTCTTGATGAGCAAGAAATATGACATTTTATATACTTGTGTGTCACCGATATGAGACAATATTTTAAAAATTTCAGAGTACAATCTTCAATTTATCGATTAATTTTAATTAATATTGACTTCCATTTGAGAGGCTCCATCTGGCGGTGAGTTTGAGAATTATTTATTGCAAGATTCTGCAAGATTCAAAGCTTGATCTATTTTAACAATTAAATGAAATCAAACTCATTTTAAATATAAGAGTTTATAGACTGAAATTAAGACTTCTTCCTTATGTAGTTTTTGAAATGTTATTATTATTATTATTTTTTGATACTAAAAATGGAACTGTTGATATCATGAGATTGCTTTACGAGAGGTTTTGTTTTGCTAATTAGAATTATTCGGCAATTAGAACAATTCCAAATCACAATAAATTGGGATTACTGAGGCTGTACTGCATGAAAATTTTACAAAAACTCTTAAAAATTGACTCAAAATAACTTTGGTTTTATATAAAGTCTCTACAGAGTCGCAGTTATATAGATTATTAAGGTTCTGCATTTGAAAATTTTTAATGAAATCGACTTTAAGGATCACTTTAAAAGTATATTAATAATACACTCTAAATATAACTACATTTAGAATAGAGTCATATTTATTTCTCATTTCTAAATTCATCTGAAACTTTTGAAAAACATCAGATATTAATTTATTTCATATTTGAAAATTTTCCTTAAAAAAGTTTTTAAAAACACTCTTTCATTATACTGATTATACCATTAAAAATATTTTTTATATAAATTATTTCTACTTTTATAATTTTAATTTATAACTCATTTTTATAATTATATTCTTTGTTACGAATCTATTTCTTCAAGTTTTACTTCCTTTTCAAATTTACTATAAAGTGGTGCAACTTGTATTTATCAAAACTGGAATTTAAGCTTTGAAAATGATAGAATAGTGTATTATCATCGAGAGAACACATGTGTACAAAATTCTATAATACCAGAAAGTGAGCGAAAAAAAATCAATTATAAAATAAAATTTTTACAAACATGAAACAAATCATATATGATAGTGTATAAAAATATATTAATAACGCACTTTAAATGATGACATAGATGATATATTAAAAGTCGAGTCACGTATAATCCGGATTATCGAGGTTCTACGTCCTTTCAGTTTTAAGGGGATCTCAGGATATCTTCTTTTAGGTACAATTTACATCGATATCTAAAATATTAAAATTCACCGATATGATACATATATTATTCCAAAAGCAATAACAATAATTGAAAATTCCTTTACAATATTAGATAAGTCAGAACTTCAAATATGTGTCTGAAATGTCAACAGAAAAGTTCCAAAAGTCTTGTCTGCATACGACTAGATACAATCTAGCAGTGACAAATTCGAAATCTCGTTAGAAAGGATTTCTTTATTTCTATTCTAGTTGCTTTTAGCGACCAGCTGGATCACTGAGATTATTGGTAATGTCAAATTTCAATTAAATCTCCAATTCATGATGTTCATGACTCACTCAACAAAGTGTTTTTAAACAACAAAATTGTGACCGATATTTGTTCTGCGTTATTTAATAGCCTTACACCTGTTCTGTTTATTGCATACATGAACCTTCACAGGGTGTGCATTTTCGTGACATCATAATGTCACTAAAAAGTAAAGTGTCTGGGCAATTTATTCTAAGTTTCACGTTCTTTTGCAGCAATGCAATCTTTCTTTTTTTGGCTTTCAAAAATGGAAGAAAATCCCTCGATTAAATATTTAATGATGCAATGAAAATGATTTGAATTCCTTTGCCATTCCATTAAATTTTGAAAATTATTCTAAAATTTTTTTTAATTACCCAAAAATTGAGTAAAGCAATTGCCGGTAACAAAATTGGTAACATGGTAAAAACATTTTTTTTGATTTTAAAATGGCGTGAAAATTACTTTTTTTTTTTTTTTGCCATAATACTTTTGTATATTATTGAGGGAAAATACTAAAATATATTTTATAAAACGATACATTATGTTAGAACGACACATTATTTCAAAACATCCAAGATGATTACAACTCCAAGGACTCTTCTAAATCGTTACGCAGAGCAGTAGCCGAATGAAGGGTCAGGGGTCAGCCCACCTTAGCCTGCAGGGAATGAGTTCAATTAATCTGGCGTCGACCCCAGGCATACCCTCATTAACGAAGCCCCGTCTTCCAGATTACAACAAATTGAATCTTCTCTAAACATTCCTCATCAAATTGATATTGGAAGGAGGCCTCGAACCATTTTTTCGCACGGTCTCAGATGAAGGTGAGATTGAGTACGATCCGCGGTGACAACAAAAGAAAAGAAAAAGTAAAAAAAAAAAAAAAAAAAAATAGAAATGAAAAATGAATTTCGTTGACTGGAAAAGCTCATTGCGGAAAATCACTTGTTAGGGGAGGGGGACTTTATTCGCTTTGGTTGTATTTTCCACCTGTTTTAGTTAATGAGATTGCTTCGTGCTTTCAGACTTAATGGAATCATTAAACAAGGTAGTTAATGGATATCAAAGCGTCTAGTAATAAAGTTTTGCTGAGATAGTGGGTTTTAGATATCGGATTTTGTAAATAAACCGCCTTGTTTGATCTTGCATTTTTTTTCCCTTGCTGAAGAGGAAGGTAAAAAAATCTCCCTCCTCCTAAATATTTAAAAACTAAAAGAAAAAATGCTTAAGTGATTGTTAGTTATTACTTTTTTTAATTGATTAATGCATTGCTCATTTTTTTATGCTTAATAACTGTAAATGCATTTTATTACTTCGGCAATTTTATTATTATAACTAACTATTGCTGAATACTTGTAAGGAATCTCGAAGGAGAAAGTCAAGAAAGCATACTTGAAGTACTTTCCACAGAAGAAGGATGGAAAGGAACCCTTCCCAAAGATATAGTTCAATCCAGTTATATTAGCGTTTCTTTTTAAAACAACACTAGGGCTATTTTGCGACGGTCCTAGTGATTTTGAACCGCGATCAGATGACGAGGACAAGGTCTGAGCTGGCACCCCTTTCTCAGTTTCCGCGCCGTTCTAGCGGGAGGAAATTTGGCCCCGATGGACTGTGTTCCAGGCCCGCTTACGCGACGGTTCATGGGTGGAATCGGATCTCCAACCTGAAACTGAAACTTTAGCACCAGACAACCGTGGCCCCCAATGGTGCAAAAAAAATTAATTTTGCTCTCAAGTGGTTATTAATAATTATTTTTAATTCATAATTCTAATGCTTAATTGTTTTTGTATGTGTTGTAACTATAAGTATAGTTTGTTAATATGATTAAGTTATTACTATAGCAGATTATCACAGATACTTTAGAGAAATACCGATGGAGATATGAACGAAAAAGCACTTGAAGAAGTATTTTCCATACAAAAGGGAAATAAGGGAATCTTTTCCTAATGATAAAAAAAAAATGAATTTTGTGCTGAAATTATTTTTAATTGATAACTGCATCGTTAATTTATTTAGTTAAGTAACTGCATGTGCATTTTGTAAATTCGAGTGTGTTATTATTATATCACTATTACTGAATCATTAAGCGGATCTCTATGGCGATAGACACGAAAAAGTACTGAAAGAAATAATTTTTTTTTTAAAAAGTTTCCACAATTAAAGTTGGTTTAAATTGAGAGTGCTAAAATTTTTTGTATTTATTAAATTTTAGCTGCTTTAAATTTCGCTTGAGAATGTCACGATAGATATATTTATTCATTGTTCCATCAATAAAATGTAAGTACCCGGTAACAGTGCTTGCCATGCAACCCCAGACTATTTGATTGCCACCTCCATATTTGACAGGAGGCCCTGCATTTTTGACATACACTGCTGTATTTGGTTTCCGCCAAACTTTTTGCTTGCCGTCCGATCCGAAAGTCTTTTATTTGCTTTCATGAACAAAAATTAGATTTTCCCAAAATTCTTTTGGCTGCTTTACATACTTTTAGCAAATGCCAACTTAGCTTGTCGATTACCTGATGTAGGGCTTTCTTTGAGGTAATCTGCCATGACATTTATGTTTTCTTAAAACATTTCTGACAGTTTCAAGATTTACAGATTTTTCTGAACTTACTTTTACATTGCAGAGTCAATTTTATTGCACTAGTTTTTGGATTAAAGTAAGCTTGTTTCACAATCCACCTCTTTTCACATTCATTAAATGCCCTTGGACATTTGGATCTTTGCTTGTTTTCAACACTCACTGTTTTCTTGAACATGTCAATAATGTTAAAAACAGCAGATTTACTCAAATTCAACATATGTACTATACAACGAACTGATTTTCCATTTCTCCAATGAGTTATTACAAGATTTGGCACATCAACTGATATATCTATATTTTTCCACTTTTTTCTACAAGTAATCTTATTTGTTGAAACTTTTAAGTTTAAATTTATAGTCTAAAAGATGGTAGTTCAATTTTATTGATGTGTTATATATTGGTTGAGTTCCTCATTTCAAAACTGTCCCAATACTTTTTTGACTCCTATTCGCTTTTGAATTATATTTGAAAAGCTATACCAAATTATATTTCTAAAATACCAATTAAGTTTTCCTCTACAAACTGTGCACCAAATGTTAAAATATTTCTAGATTCACTTTGTTTTTATTTTAATGTGATAAATAGTTTTATAAATAGCTTTGCAGTTATTAACGCCAAGTGTCCCAATACTTTTCTGAGTGACTGTATATAGTGTCTATGATCACACTCATATCAACGCAATAGATCCAAGTTTTCAGTTCCTAAATTTTCAGTCTTAGATGAATAACGAATAATGGCTGGAAATCTTTTTTCGTCATATATCTTTTATCAAAGAATCATTTTTATCATTTATTTACAGGATTTTCTTTTTATCATTTTAGGGAGAGAAATATTGCATGGAGATCCTAGTTTCAATTCGGGCCGTAGTGGCCAGCTGAGGTATCATCCTTGTCATCTGACCATAGATCAAAATTACAAGGGCCGTCCCAAAATAGCCCTAGTGTTGCTTTAAAATGGAACAGAACTGAATTGAACAGTTTCCATTCCTCAGTAATAAGAATTAATGAGCTGGTATATCAATTCTAGTACACTCAAATGATAAAATTCAATGAACCATTTTTTTTTTGTCAAAGTTATATTAATTAAAAGTTCAGCAAATGCTCTAAATACCTAAGAGCAGCTCAAGCAACTTTTTTTTTTTCAATTTCCATGCAAAATTTAAAAAACTAACAATTATTTTAAGTATCCTGAATATTAATCCATCTAATGTATAATTTAGAGAATTACTGGGATGCTAATTTTGTGCTTTATTCGTTTAAATTAATGAATAATATTTTTTATTGTGAAAAAAACCACTTTTTTATATAAAAAGTTTTAATGTAGTTTTGCGACTGTATTTAAAAAAATATATATATTTGAAAGGGCTTCTATATATTAAAATATGTACATTTTAAAATAGAAAAAAGAAGTATAAGAAGTATAATACTTATATATTTTTGAATTAACATGAATTTTTAAAATGATATATATTAAAATTTTTAAAATGATTTAATTGAAAATAAATATTTACAGCATAGATTATTTAAGCTCTTCCATAATACAGTGATTTACACATAAGCTGCTTAATTTAAAAAGTGAACAACATATAGAATATTAATTTAGTAATTCAAAAATTCCTTGAAAATTAATACGAAATATAAAAACGAATTAAGCGTATTACTTAAAAAAGTGAATCAAATTAATTGAGGAATGTCTTTACTTCTCTATGGTGAACAGTAATTTGTAGAAAAAGATTTTAAAATTTAAATTTCGACCTCACTTTATTTTATCTATGACAATTTATTGTCGCCATTTGGTCTTCCATGAGTAATTAATGAAACTCTCTAATAAAATGATGTTTTTTCAGTGAAATTCCCAAATATCAAAACGTTTTAATTAAAATTTACTTAGCATGTAGATAGAAATTAATTACTTTAAAGTTAATATTAATGTATCTGGGTTAAAATAAATCAAAATTCTGATTAATTAAATATTTTCACTTAGCGCCATTTGCGAAATAAAAATTGTAAGAATAAATTAAATTGTTGCCAAGAGAGCGATATCTAGTTATATCCAGCAACCCTGATTCTGTTTTCATAAACTGTGCTGTGCTCGAGCCCCGGGCAGAGCGTCTATTTATAGCCACCAATGAGCTTCATCTGAAGCCACGCCATGATCTTCGTTGATTGGTCAGTTGCGCTGAGCCCAGGCAGAGCTGGGTGGAGAGATGACGTCATCTGGAAGCGTCTTTCAAAATCGCGCAGATTGGATTCGAAAGTGTCCGTTAAGATTTTTCTAAGACGGTTATAGTCTTATGCAATCTCTTGATAAACCGATCGCGCGTTTCTTTATATTTTTTTCCCATTTATTTATCCATTTCTTACGCATTTGTTGATGAGTTTTTTAACGGTTTTTTTCCTCGGTATCCGTCATCGAGGGAGATAGCCAAACGACGTGCTTGCTCGCTTATTTTCCACTTGTATATCACTCTTCATAAATCTCGTCCTTATGCTTTTCAATTCAGAGATAAGGCAGATGTATTAAAATTATATGTATTAAAATTACGCAGTAATTATATGAAAGGAAATCTTGAATTTCAATATATTATTTTTGCATTCAAATTGAATAATGGGTTTAAATCGTTGCAACGATGGCTAATTTCAGTTTTGTAAGGAGGGAAAAAAAAATGGCAAAGAAATGTTCTTTAAAAAAGAATAAAAAGCAAATGCAAAAATATTATGAAAATTTTTAAATGACTTGTATAGTGAAAAATAGCTATGCTCTTTTAAATTTTGCAATAATTTCCATACAAGTAAAAAAAAATATTCATCGTTTTGGTATATCTTCGTGAATTTATTTATTATCTAACGTACAGAAATAAATATGAATATTTATGAAAATAACACCAAGACATATTGCAATGTTATGCTAAGTATGAAAATAAAAAAATTACGAAAGTATCTGAAATAAATTCCAAGTTAACATGTGACAAACAGTACGATTTTTTGATAGATTTGAAATGAAACATAAATCATATTGATGCAAACGTTTTAAAATTCAACATAAAATAAAATCAATAATAAAATGTTATCCACTGTAGAATTGAAAAATGTCTAACTTTTTTACCCATCTTACAGATTAAAAAATAATTTAAAAAAAATTCTTTCTGTCTTTTTTTTTTTTTTTTGTTCATTTTTTTCCTTTCCATTTTTGAAAAACACAGCTGAACTGAATAGAACTGTACATATTTGGTTAAAGTAGATATATAAAAGTAAATAATTTAACATTGTCTTTACTGACATTTTGCCTTCTACCATTATTTTTTTAAATCACTTTAAAATGCCAAATTAAGCAACTAAGCAAAAACGTGTTTCCATTTTCCCACAACGTCCGTTTGGCAGATTTTCTGGATATTAACTAACTTCGAGAAGTTAGTTTTTCATATTTGTTGCTTTTAGCTTTTTCACTCCCTCTTATATGAAGTACACGAGGAGAAAAAATTGTAACTGTCAAAAAATTCTACCATAATATTCAGAAGAATCACCTCATTACATATGATTCACTTCATATCGTATAGAAGAATCATCTCATTATATATGATTCACTTCATGTCGTATAGAAGAATCACCTCATTATATGTGATTCACCTCATATCGTATAGAAGAATCATCTCATTATATATGATTCACTTCATGTCGAATAGAAGAATCACCACATTATATATGATTCACTTCATATCGTATAGAAGAATCACCTCATTATATATGATTCACTTCATGTCGTATAGAAGAATCACCTCATTATATATGATTCACTTCATATCTTATAGAAGAATCACCTCATTATATATGATTCACTTCATATCTTATAGAAGAATCACCACATTATATATGATTCACTTCATATAGTATAGAAGAATCACCTCATTATATATGATTCACTTCATATCGTATAGAAGAATCACCTCATTATATATTATTCACTTCATACCGTACAGAAGAATCACCTTAGTCTATCATTAGGCTTATATATGTGTTTTAGAAATTGTCTTTTAGTACGATGACTCAGAGACTCAAAGCGTGTACAAAGTCTGTACATCCTATGTGTATATTTCTACCAAATTTTGGAGGAAATCTGTCAGTGAAAAGTCTGTCTGTCTGCATGTTGATGCGATTGTAAATGCAATGGTCTAGATGGATGAAATTCGGTATATGGTTTTATCATCGGAGTTGTATATCTGTATCAAATATCGACCAAACTTCCATTTTCTTTTTTCCTGCATATGGAAAAGAGTATGTATAAGATGATGATTGAATGATTGTGTGAATGAGTACATAATTATAACTGATAATAAATATGTTCCTTTCTAGCACCTCTAATCCAAGTAAATAATTGTTACTATTCATAAAATTAAATCAATACTAACACAGTTTTCATTAATCAAAGATTATGTGCCGGAGATTGTGATCAGCTGAGATCGGCAGCTCCGTCAAACCCCCCCCCCCAACACTGTATGTATATACATATACATATATTCCACAGTTTTATAATTTAACCCATATTAACGTAATTCTAAAATGATCTCTTATTTCCTGATCCAATTCCACCTTTTTTTATTTAATTAATGCTAAACGAGCTCTGTGAAATTGCTTTAATCAATATTTTCACACACACCAAGTGAAGGGATAAAAATATATTTTAAGAATTAGATACCTATATTTTCCTTTCCTACGTCTACATGTGTCAAAGATTCTCATAGTATAAAACTACTGGGGAAAATATTTCGGTCTTTTTTGCTCTTGTGTCACGCTGCAGATTGACATATCTCGTCACCTCTTTCTTGTACATATTATGCGGAATGTTGTTGTTTCTTATGGCACTTGCCACGGACAAGCCCGCTGTTCGTAGACAGCCGATTTAAGTATGAACGGGAGCGCTTCTTGTTTTTATCGTAGAGCCAACTAGAGCCAAGAGTACGACTTAACTACACACACTTCACATCCCTTTTTACAGAGCGGACTTCCTTCACAGATCGTAATTTAGACCTGAATCAGAGAACGATCAACCCTGATCCAGTTCCCCCAGTGGTATTGCTCTCGACATGGGGGACTTTGTGACTACGATAGATTTATACGCGCGTCAGCCACCAAGCACGCTGGGAATCTTCGGCCGGCGGGGTTCGAACTCGCAACCTAAGGGAGGCGAATCCAACGCTCTACGAACCAGGCTATCTCGGCCTATTATGCCGAATAAATCTAAGTTTAAAAATTCAAAAGTGTCTTCTATTGAACGAAACTGCTTAAAAAATATATGTTTACTTTATATTGGAAAAGGCTGTAGTCGCCAGAAACACTCTTTTTTTTATTTTTAGTTCCATGATTTCTGTTTCGTTGTATAATATTAAGAAAACCATATATGTATTTTGGACATCTTGGTCCTATCTTTTTTGACCTTGATCTTGACATCTTTTTTGATCCAATTAAAATCAAAACTATCACAAAATTATTATTTTAGAAACAGGGTCACATATTCGGTCATTAAAATCAATTATTCAAACTGCGTTTTTGAGCTATCGTATTTGCATGCATGTGGAAGTGCATACCGAAAGATAAATTTAGTTCAAATTTGAATGCTATCTCTACTTCAAATGCTAAAGCAGTGCTATAAGCTTTATGTATATATGCCATTGCGCTTGCGTTTGCCTACCTGCATGCGAAAGTACACGCTCAACGCCATTTATAGATTTGGTACAAAATTTAGTGCAAATCTACACTTCTGATGTTAAATCTGTGCACAAAATTTAATGCAAATCTACACTTTAGATGTTATATCTGTGCACAAAATTTAGTGCAAATGTACACTTTAGATGTTAAATCTGTACACAAAATATAGTGCAAATCTGCACTTTATATGTTAAATCTGTGCACAAAATTTAATGCAAATCTACATTTTAGATATTAAATTGTTAAATCTGAGCACAAAATTTAGTGTAAATCTATACTTTAGATGTTAAATCTGTGCACAAAATTTAGTGCAAATCTACACTTTAGCTGTTAAATTGTGCACAAAATTTAATGCAAAACTGCACTTTAGATGTTAAATCTGTGCACAAAATTTAGTGCAAATCTACACTTGAGAGTTAAATCTGTGCACAAAATTTAGTGCAAATTTGCACTTTAGATGTTAAATCTTTTCACACAATTTAATGCAAATCTACACTTTAGACGTTAAATCTGTACACAAAATATAGTGCAAATCTGTACTTTAGATGTTAAATCTGTGCACAAAATTTTATTCAACTAACTTTCTTCGTTTTACAATAACCTTGAAAACTTATATTCGAATAGGCAGACAGACAGATTTCCTTTGAATGGATTCCGTGAAAAATTTATTGGCAATTTACAAATGTGGTATGAAAAGCATACACCAATTTTCATTAGTTTAGCTGCAGATGTTTGTGAGTTGCTGTATTCATAAAGATACCTTATTTTAAAAGTGCGCTTTTAGGCTCATTGCAAATTTCCCATATAGCATTGTTTGGCTCAAAGTGTTTATGAATCATCGTGTTCACAGACAGAAAATTACAAAAAAAGGGGGTTTTTTTTCGGATTCGAGGGGATCTGAAACATGAAGATTCGTCAAAGTTTCGATTCCGAAGTTTTTGGCGATTACAGTGCTTTCTCTTTGTGCACTTTGTATACGAGGAAGTAAAAATTCATCTGTATCTAATTAACACCTCACAATTTTCATAACTTTGCGATTAGCGCTTTCAATATAGGCATTTGTTAATCAACTTCCTGCATCATCACATTGATCATATACATGATTAATATGGATAATGAACATTTTAAAAACTTATTTTCTATTTTATAAATTTATTTAATACAATAATATATTTAATATTGAAATTAATTAATTGTACATATTTTATATTGTGTAATGTTTTTATTGATTTAAAATTTAAGAAAAATTTCATAATTAAAATATAGTGAATCAGTATAGCAGATTTTTAGACGCCCTTAAATTAATAGCACTCATGGGCTATAGCTCAATTAAATGTTTGGATAAGACGACTATGCTGATGTAACAATTTCAAATGCGGCTCTGAAATTTTTTGTGATGAATATTCATATATATTTTCCTCCTACTTACAATTATTATTTTTTGGAGAGGGGGGGGGTCAGTTTAAAAAAATTGAAATTAAAAAAACAACTAATTATTATTGTGAATTATTTCTTAATTTTTCTTCCTTAACTTTTTCCTTACAGTCAGTCGTTGTTATGAAGCTCATATTACAATTTAAAGAGTTGATTTGTTAAAACGTTAAAAGAAAACTTTGAAATCAACCATAATTGGCTAGTTAGTGAGGAATTCATTATACTGACTTAAATAGAAAAAGAAGCGAACAATTTTAAAACCATTTAATTAATTACCGTTGTCTACTTAGTAATATAATTTAGTTTGTATGCAATTCCACATTAAAAAAACAATAAAGTGCCTTAATCAGCTAATAAACTATCAGAAATTTTAGCTTTGAATTCTTTTTAAGTTTTAAATTTATCTGTTATTTGTCACCATTGGCGAATAGTTTATTCGCCAAGAATAAAACTTTATTGGTTTTTAAATTATTAATACGAAATGCATAGTTATTTAAAAGTGCATTTTATTGTTTGATTAGATTGCAAAAAGGAATTTAATAGAAAGTGAAATTTATGCAAAATAACCTTTAGATTTTAGCCTTGGTAAATCGAATCCAAAATTTGGCAAATTATTGGTTTAAAGAAATCAAATTTGGCGACAGATTTCTTTTTATCTAATTAAAATTAATCAATTACTTAAAAAGAGCTCACTGTCAGATTTTTCTTAGGAATTGAATTTTATGATGATTAACATTACGTAATCACTATTGAAGAATGGTCTTTGTCCACTCTAGATTTAAATCTCCTTGGCTTTAACATTTGGAACTATTTAAAAGTGAAGGTATGTGTTCAATCTCACATGACTTTGGATCGTTTGTAGTCTGCTGCAATGAAAGCAATGGCTGAAAAGATAGAAATGTGATAATCCCTTTGACTATAAGATTTGGTACTATATGAAGGAGAAGATATATACTCAACCTCACATGAATATGGATCCCTTGAAATCTGCTACTGTGAAAATAAAGGCTGAAATTTCACTGTAATGTGATTATTCCCTTGACTATATTTGATACAATTTGAAAGGAAAGATATGTGTTCAGTTCTCACATAACTATAAACTGCTTGAAATCTGCTGCATGAAAAAAAAAAATGACTGAAATAGGCAAAAATGTGATAATCCTCTTGACTTTGATACTATTTGAAGGAGAAGATAAGTGCTCAATCTCACATGACTTTGGATCGTTTGTAGTCTGCTGCAATGAAAGCAATGGCTGAAAAGATAGAAATGTGATAATCCCTTTGACTATAAGATTTGGTACTATATGAAGGAGAAGATATATACTCAACCTCACATGAATATGGATCCCTTGAAATCTGCTACTGTGAAAATAAAGGCTGAAATTTCACTGTAATGTGATTATTCCCTTGACTATATTTGATACAATTTGAAAGGAAAGATATGTGTTCAGTTCTCACATAACTATAAACTGCTTGAAATCTGCTGCATGAAAAAAAAATGACTGAAATAGGCAAAAATGTGATAATCCTCTTGACTTTGATACTATTTGAAGGAGAAGATAAGTGCTCAATCTCACATGACTTTGGATCGTTTGTAGTCTGCTACAATGAAAGCAATGGCTGAAAAGATAAAAATGTGATAATCCCTTTGACTATAAGATTTGGTACTATATGAAGGAGAAGGTATATGCTCAACCTCACATGAATATGCACCACCTGAAGACAGTTATCTGTGAAAGCAATGGATGAAATAGACATAAATATGAAACGTTCTGTCCTTGATAATTGTTTGCATCTTTGACAAGTTTGTATCCAATCACAAGGCCAACATTTTGAATTGCTGTATTCTTTGATTTGTCACTTATCTTCTCATGTATCGTATTGCACATTTCCTTCTCTTCATGTTTCGTTTCATTTCTATGGTCTGCTGACCTTGGAATAGAACTAATACCCATATTTGTATTTTTACGGTATGTGATTTATATCGCATTTTTTTTTTCCATGCTTTATAATATATAATCTTTGATAATATCATCATTATTTAGTATTTCGGTTGATAAAGACAAGGCAAAGCGTCCTATGGAGGTAAATCGGTCTTGGAAAGGTCTGGTGGAAATTAATAGAGAGAATGTAGTTTTCAGAATTATAATAAAATTTAGATACAATTCAAATACATTATTTTTAAATAAATAGTTAACATTTGTAATATTGTGATAAAATTAGAAGGAAAAAAAACGATTAAAAAAAATAAATCATTAAAATATCATCATCCTACAAAGTCGCGCCTAAGTACTTGCAGCTTTTGAGGAGACCAACTTTAGTCACTTTGCAAAAATTATCCGAATTTTTAAAATAAATAATAAATTTCGAACGAAATTATGACACTTTCGTATGACATATAACTGTGTCTTCGGCACTAGATGTCTATTAGCGTAACGAGATTCGAAGCTCTCAACTTTGTCTTGGATTGGTAGATGTGAAATGTGCACGAATCATGCGAAAACTTTTAAATGTTTAAGTATTTTTAATGAAACCAGCGGAATTTATGTCCTCGAAGTTTTCTTGAATTGTCTCTTACAAATATTCTTGTATGTAATTACCTATATGTCATCTGGGAACAATAGATACGAAAGAGACTATTTTGGCTATTAATCGCTGAGATGCGGTTAATACACAAGTACTAGAAAACCGTATTTTGGACACCTCTTTATAAAGTACTGAAACTAAAATTTGAGAAAATGACTACAATTATATTCATAAAATCACATACCAAATTTCGTTTATTTTAGTATTTGTATTTGCGAATTATCATGTTTGTATGCACAGATAAGCACAGGCTGATAGAAGGTTAATTCCTTATGAGAATTAATTCAAAAATTATATTTTAGATGCTAAATTCCTGTTCCAAATGTTTTCCATCTCCTTACCTTTCTGTGTTTTGAAATGATCTGTGTTAACTTATATTCAAGAAAAACGAACTTTCACAATATGGACTTAATCTATAGACCTGCGTTAATCAACCTGCACATAGATCTGAACCAAAATTTGATGCATATCTGCAATTATAAATCTGCAGTACTGCGATAAAAAATATACGCCAAATATTATTAAATTAACTCGGTTGTTTTATCAGTTGTTACGTACGCAAATTAATAAACAAATAAACTTCAATATGACATATTTATCTCAAGATTTGATTTAAAAGAATCTACAATTTTGTATTAAAGTAATACATCGTCTTCTAATTCGCTGCATGTTTCAGTTCTTGTATTAACAGAGAGCCGTTGTTCAGAATCCATTTTTACTTTCTCGTAGACGTAGTATAAAGTACAATTTTGACGAATCACTGCGTCTGAGACTTCTCTGCGCTCGAAAAACATATTTTTGGAAAATGTCCGCCTGTCTGTCTGTCTGTAACATAGATAATTCAGAAACACTTTGAGATCGATGATTGAAATTTTGTATACGGTCTTTACACCAAATTTTCAGATTTCTGTCAAATGTTGAGTAAATTCTGTTCCGAGGAAGTTCGTCTGTCCGGCTGTTCGAATATAAATTAAAATTATAGCTACGAAACGAAGAGAGCTAGATAAATAAAATTCAAATCACGGGTTTAATATGTATAATGCAAATACTTATCAAATGTTGAGACAACTCCAACAAAGGGTTGATTGTATGACTGTCAAATTTTGGGCTAAATCAAACCATGTGTTGACTGCCTGTCGGTCTATACTTTCAAAATTCAAAACGCAATGATTTAAATAAAATCAAATTCGGTATGGGGTTCTGCGTCTGCAAGTACGGTTTGGTGTCAAATCTTTGTTTCAATCTGTTGAGAGAAACGTGTCTAAAGCACAGATTCGATATTTGGATACTTTTGGCCGCATGCCAGGGATTAAACGCCAAATAACTCGCCAAAGATGATACGATAGATTCAAATATTAAATTGACACCAAAATTTATTTTATAACTATTATACTCCACTGTCATGTAAGGCATTCCTTGACATGACAAGTTTATTAGAGAATATGCGAGAGAGTTTTGGGAAGACAACTCCCACTGGTCTTTTTTTTTTTTAACTCACTTAGATTTAATATGTGGTGATTAATCAAATTCTATAGATCGAATGTTTTGACAACTATAATATTATATCTTACGATGCTTCACATACAGAAAGTAGTAAAATTTATACGATTTAAATGTGAATTAGAGACGATTTTTATATATATATTCTCTATATTTATATTTTTTTTAACATTCTTTCTCTTTCTGGTAAGAAAGTTGCATGATTTAGCGGGATCATTTTGTCTAAAAACTTAACTCTTTTATTTCAATTGTTAGATTTAATCAAGAGAATGATATTTCAATTTATAGAAAGAAATTAACATGACAATTGTACGATAAATAATTAAACTACGACCTATTCGAAGATGAGTGTTTTCTCCGTCTAATCAGCACAGAATGAAGATCTGTTCTGATTAGACAGATTGTACTTAATTTCAAACACCATTATTAATTTCAATACAATTTTCACATTAATAAATTTCATACTTTATAATTTTCGTATATTTAATATCATGATAAATTATCAATAAATAATTTCCATGGTTGCCTAATTCTATAATATTTAATTTCAAAACAGTGTTTGAAATTTCGTGGAACGTTATTAGAATTGTTGGTATCTTTTTTTTTCGTATTTTGGCAAATGAAATTATGATTAAATCTTACAAATATATGCAGCATAAATTTGCTTTCATCAAATAAATAAAGTAATATTTTTAAATAATCAATAAAAATGTGAATAAATTAGGCATTATTAATTTAAAATAATTTAGATACAATGCAACATAAAATGACAATCTGTAATCATACAATTTACAAGTTGCACAGTAATCCTTTTCTAAAATAAAAACCATCGAAAACAGCTCACAATTTCTAAACATTTAATTCAGCTTTTAAAATTAAATGTTATGTTTAAAATAGAGTTTTCCTATTTATATTAAAATCATCCACTATTAGGCAGTGCCATATTAATTAATCTGACAAAGACTGACAAGTAAGATAAGGGAATAAATTAATATTAATTTTTGCTAATGTAGTCTCAATAATCAAAAAGGTGAGAGGCATTGCATTATTATCTTTTTGGGACATATACATCGTAATATTGATTATTTATTTCCTATAAAGCCCTCATATTATCCTTTAGAACTCATCCTTAGTTCCCGTATCCATGTTAATGCAATGACAGTCATTTCGATTACCCCGGGCACTTAGGCAGGGCCAGGGTAATTCCTTTGTGGTATTAAATTGTATATTATGGAATGACATTAACAATTGCAATTAATTATATTATAAAAAACCGTAATAACTTGCTTTTCCATTCTTTTGTATAATTTTAACACTTCAAATTTTAAAAAAATATGCAAAATAAAAAAAAAAATATTATTGAAACTATTTTCGTTAAAAATTTTTATTACTGTTTATAATGAATAAATTTAATTCATATATTTGCATTTTCATAGCTAACTTCATATTTCATGGAAACCTTTCAAAAATTTGTGTGGCCCCCCAAAAAGCTTAGTTGATAAAATTATATATTTTTGCACATATAAACTTTATTTTCATACGATTTAAATTCAAAGAGATACATAGTTTTGAAATTCCATGGTAATTATAAAGAAACGTATTGCAACAACACTACGTAAAGCGACTAAAACAGGGGAAATGGTAATTAAATGCTTTGGATACTTTACTTTATAATTAATTCGAAAAAAATGTAAATAACTTCTCTTTGTAATATTTCGTGTAATTCCTCGCAATATGCATTGTTTCATCCTTTTGCTCAATAGATACTGAGGATCACTGTTGCATGACATTAATGTTGCAATGATATAAAAGACCTGTCCACGTGAGGATAATACATGCATGTATTATTCAACGAGTGTGTCTACGGCGTATATTATTCTATATGCAAGCGTTTATTATTCTGCGCATGTTATTCTATAATACACGTAGGCATTTATACATCTATTAAAAATGTCTTAATATTATAACATGAAGACAACTGAGTCACATACAATGCCATTGAAAATTCTATGTTATAATAATTCCTCAATACGTTTTTCAGTATTCTAATCCATAAAATTAAAAAAAAAAATGTTCATTTAAAAAGTTGTCATAGTTCTTTTAATATTTTGTGGAGCGAAAAAATATTGAACAATTCATATTTTTTAACATTTAAATCACAATATTTAAGGAATGAATAGAAAAAAATTTATTTCTTTATTCAGAAATCAAGCAATATATTTTTTTAAGTTATCTACAAAATTTTGAAATAAATTATTTGGTAAATATTTTTTTAACAGAAACAAAATATATTTCTTTATATCTTTAAATTATTTTTGGCTCATAACTGACATATCTTTGCTAAATGGGCGTTTCTTCAATCATTTTTGTATGCAAAAATTTTTTTAAAAAGTATTTTTTACCTTTTCCAAAATATTTATTTCGAACGTCATCGCATACCCTAAAGAGTGTTAAGCTAAAAATTGTGATAGGAATAAATTGCATTAAAGTGTAATTGTTGAGAATATAATGTCTAATTCCCGATTGTAGAGGTAGTTTATTTATTTAAATAAAATTTGCGATGACATGCATAGTAAACAAAAGCTTTTCAAACGTGGGTGTAGGAAATGTCCATCCTCCACTGTTGCCAAACCATGGAACAATCATACACTGTTTATTCTCTGGAATAATTAGAAGGGTGATGAAATGTTTTCCTGTGGTTACGAATATTTTTAAACAAAGGGAATCCAACGGCTAATTTTTTTTTTTTAAATCTAAAAATATCAACATAATTCTTTTTTTTTGGGGGGGGGGGAGGTTTCAAAGAAGTAGCTGAGTAGAGGCTCACGAAGTAATGAGTTAAACAAAAGTGAATATAACGTCATATAAAATATTTTAAAATAATGGTTCATAACTTTTGTCATTTGGAATCAATTGTCCATATCAATCTTAATCAAACTTCTTCAGATAATTTTTGATAATTTCATCCCTTTCTCACTTAATTCTGAAAAAATATTAAAGGGATAGTTTATTTTTGAATTAATATGTTGCATCTTTTTATTTATTTTAACTTAATTACATATTGTAGACCTAGGCTAATTCGAGATCGTTGGGATCACAATAAAAATTCCAACTATTCAAAAACTCGAATTCAGAAAGTTTCCTTTAAAAACGAGTAATTTAACGTTTCAAATGACGTTCATATTATTTTGAATAAGATTTCTACCAGTTATTGACTTTTTTTTCTCTTTGATTCTGTTCAATAGAAATAGGGTAGTTGCTACCGTAAAATTTATATGATTATCTGCGAAATCTGGATTTGCCAAATGAGCAGATTAACATTTTATTGTTAAAACTTAATTAATATAGTAAGATTTTAATTAGTAAATAGAATCATAATTCATTATTTTTAAATTTTAAATTATGTTAAGTGTTCAAATGAATAAAATATTTCTGAGGTGTATTTTTCAAATGTTATTTATTTGTTTTTACCTGATATTAGTGCTTATTTTTCTATTACTATATCCATTGAATGCTCCCCCCCCCTTTCTTCAATAACAAAAAAAAAAACCATCATTAAAAAGTGTGTTATTTTTATTTTATTACAGTAGTAAAATCCGGAATCATTAAATAAATATGAGTTGACAAAACATTTTTTAAGTTTAATAACCATGTTTAAATGTAGTTTTAATAATAATCATAAATAGATCGAATATTTAAGAATCTGAATTACATAAATTTATCTATTAAATGTCATTTAGAATTTTGAAGGCACATTTATTAATTAAAAGGAACCATGTTAATTTAATTAAATTTTAATACAATTGTTTTAAGTGTTTATCATATTTATCAAAAATAATAAAATTACTTTTTTTATGCAATGATTTTAAAAATGGATTTATACATATTTATATAGTATCAAAATATAGTACAATCCAGTATCAAAATCAGTAAGGATGATACTGTATTTTTGACAGAATACAGTATCATCCTTGTCATTGAAGACTAATGACGATTTATTCCTTTTTATAAGAAATATTTTCCAAATTATAACAAACTGGGAATTTTATGCACTTTTTATGAAAATTAAAATACAATACACTCACCAAAAAGTTTAACATTAAAAAAAATTAGAACAAAGGCAAAAGATATTTTCAATGAAAAGTAAAAGAAAATTACGGCACAGAATCTATTATTATCAATATCAAATCCGCATTATTTATATAATCAAAATGCATTTGTGAATTCGCTACAATAAGCAGTCGGACGCTAACACAATTTCAGGCCTGCGTGTAACTGAAATCAATAAAGTTTTGACTCGTAAAATGCCGCTAATGGCAAGAAATAAAATGTATTATTTGTGTATTGTCAGAAATGATAATATGTTCTATTTTATGTAATCCATTGGGGAAAAGGAATATTTAAACTAATTTTAAGATTTAAAAGGAATCCAAAACGTACCAGAAATCTAGCTGGGATGCGATGGAAAACTATTGACCAGAGCAGAAAGCAGCCCATTGCTTATTTCAGAACGATAATGGCGCACATGGTCAGTGTTCTAGGTCTATAAAATGGCTTTATTGCTTTTTCAGAGGCTCCACCATGAAAATTGATTATTTATTGATAATTTTTATCAAAAATGTCAATAAAAATTTTATTAAAATTATTGTTAATAAGTAAGGATTGGATTGGATTGGAATTTGGCGTTTTATGGCACAAACGCCGGTGTCAGCTATGCTGGGGCCAAACACAAGGTTAAAATATGAAACAAATTAATTAATAAATAAGAAAAGGGTTATTTTAAAAAATAAAATAAAGGCCTTTATAATTAATTTATTTTAAAAACTTTTAAAAATAATAATAGAATTTTTAAATGAAAGATCAGAATACTAACAAAGAAAACAAGCCGTCTGAAGATTTTTAATTCTTTCCTTCAAAAAGTATCTTACAATTGTATTTCTGAATGAACTTCAGAAAGTGCGATGAGAAAAGACTTCCCAGATTTTTCTAAAGTTTCATTAGAAATTTTTTCCATTGAATTCCGAAAAAAATTTCAAAAGCAACATATAAAATGTGGTTAAGTTGCTCTAAAAAAATTATGTAAATTTTGTCTTCAAAATAATTTGAAACTTGCCTTACAATTATTTCTTCAGACATAGTGACGGTTTTTTTTTTGTCTCATTCGTAACTTTCAAAGCATATGTAATCTGTTAAATGATAGTTACAACATGCATTGAATAGAAGGCAATGAAAGTGTCAACCGAGAATTTTTTTTGAGACCTTTTAAATGAATTTAAAATTTTGTGGAAAAAAAAATTCAGAATGATGTCCCATTGTATCCTTTACGTCCTTTCTACTTCTGTAAGAATTAAAAAAAATATGTACAGAGGGTGAAAACCGATATTTTGTCATTATTTTTAATTCCTTTATCGAAAAGAAAATATAGCAGTTATATTTAGAAATTTGTTTGAAAATGTGTGATAAAAAATATTAAAATATGGAAAAGTTATTGATTTTTTCATGTTTTGGATTTTGTGGGTGATTATTTTACACATAAAAGTTAATAGTTACACTGCAAGTCTCCCAATTAGAACGTTTTTTATTCGAAATTCTTTCTGGCATCTTTCCCATTTCCTGTTTATAATTAAATTAAAATACTGTTTATAATTCGAATTCATTTTGTTTCACAAAATTAAAAGATATTTTTAGGCCCTGATTTACTCGGTACATTTTATTGTTGTACATTTTTAACAAATAAAAATAAGTGCTTTTTTAAAATGCGAGAATGAAACATTTTTAATATCTTTAAAAACATGGGGCATCATACTTTGAATTGTTCCATCCACTTCAAAGACTACTGTTGCGTTCAAAGTGCTTCATAAAATAGAAAAAAATTTTAAAAAGTAGAAAATCGATTTTATTTTTGAACTGCTGCTCTTTCCTCATATCCTCAGTGATTGTAAATGTAGATATTTTTAGGTCTTGCTTTACTCTGTAAATTGCATTGTTGTACATTTTTAATAAATAAAAAAAGATTTATTTCAAAATGCAAGAATAAAACATGTTTAATATATTTTTAAACTGTAAGCATTATACATATGAATTGTTCTATCTCAAAATTTATCACACTACCATTATATTCAGAGTACTTCATTAAAATTAACGTCTTAATTACTGACAATATTAATTTCTTAAGATCGTTTGCTATCTACAATAATTATAACTTTTTTTATTAAAATTATTTGCAGATTTATTTAGAAATTAATCATATATTAAAACAGTAAAGTATTAAAAATAAATCTTAACTACCTTTTTTAGCTTAAAAATTGCTATTTTTTTTCCTTCTTGACTCTCTCATTTTTAGAGGTGTTATTTTATTTATTTATTTCTAAACTTTTAATAAATTTTTATTGCCTTCTTTTCAACTTTTAACCTAAATACCTATTCTCTTCGGGTTTTGTTTTTTATTTATTTATAATGTATCCCAACGAATACACAAAATTAGACACATGAAGAATTTTAATCACCATACCGCAACTTGCAAATTTTTTTTATAAAAATAATATAAATATATAAACATATAGATATCGTCAAACCTATTCAATTTTTGGTCTAACATAGCATTTCTACTAATTCAAGCATGAAACAAACTCCAATGAATTATCTAATATATTTTATTCTACACAATTTTATCGATGTTTGTTTGGAACACTGAAGAAATAGAACAAATCAGTGAATTTTAAAGGTTTCTTTGGAACTTTTTTCATTTAAAATTTACACATTAGGAATCTTGTGGAAAAATAATGACTAAACAACAGGCTTGTACAGAGGGCATTTCCAATGATATTTCCGCTTCCTTAACTATTTTATCATCGGCACCAATAGTTTTAATCAGAGCACGTGAAATAAATTCTCATCGAACACCAAAGGTCGAACAGATGGAATCTTCGTTCAGAATAATCAAGACTAACATGTGCAGTGCACTGACATGCTATCAGTTCACATGTGCAGAGTTCACACTAAACAAACTTCAAACTTTCAAAAGAATTTCACAGAAATTAACGGATTCACGATTTCACTGCAATTTGCTCGTTATTTTCTTAAATTAAATTCTAATTAATTTAACTTCTGAACTATCATTCATCACATATTGTTTGAAAATTTTATATCCTTCTCTTGTTAGAAATTCAGTAAAGGAAAATATTAATTCGAGGAAATGTATTTTTGAAATAAATGAAGATTAGATTTAATTAAATTATATGCTGAATTCAAAAGAAAATCGATAAACTAAACTTCTATTATTCTTATGTGTAATATGAAAAGTATTAAAAAAAATTCAAGGCAATTTTTGAAATTTGCAAAAAGCTAAATAACATTAATTTTTATTCTTTTATCAAAACTAGCAATAATTCTGAAATCTTTAATAAATAACGATTTTATTATTTAGAAATGGAAATTCATTTCTTATACATTCATCTAAAATTCTTTGCCATTTTTATATTCTTCTATTTTTAGAAATTAAGCAAAGAAAAACACTTATTCGAGGAGATATATTTTTGAAATTAATAAAGATTAGATTTAATTAAATCATATGTTGCAATTAAAGAAGAATCTATAAACTGCATTTCCATTATTCTTATGTGTTGTAAATAATTTAAAGCAAAAAATTTAGTAAAATTCAAGGCAAATTTAGAAATTTGTAAAAAGTTTAATAATATTAATTTTTATGGTTTTTATCAAAACTAGGAATAATTCTGAAATTTTAAATAAATGACGAATTTATTAGATAAAAATGTCTAGGAAATAAATTTTAGATGAGACACTTATGCATATTAACATACGAATTTATTAGATAAAAATGTCTCGGAAATAAATTTTAGATGAGACACTTATGCATATAAACCTAAGACATAGTCATGTATTTCAAATGTAATGAAATTTATCATGTAAAGATTCTCTGAAAACCTGTTATAAATATTTGGAAATTTAAAATTTAAAAAAATAATGTTTTTAAATAAATTATTTGTTGCAGTATATTAATCTTTATAATTATTACTAGTTGCAGGATATTAATCTTCGCTTTTATCAAAATCATCAGTAAAAATTAGTAATTTGAAAATGTTAGATTATTACGAATATATTAATAAAAAATTCTAGAAAATGAATTTGAAAGAAGATGCTTATAAATATTAAACTAACGCGATAACATATATTTTGAACTGAATTAAACTTGACCTATAAATATTTTGAAAAAGCAAGTTGTGACTGCTTGGATATTCAACAAATATCTCCTTTTTTTAAAAAAATATTTTTATTCTAATCTCCAAATAATATCAAAAGTATTTAAATAAAATCATTTCAAATATATAATATATATAAATATCTATCTTAAAATGATAGATATCTCTATATATTGTTCTAGAATATAGAAAGAAAGACGCGCAGATAAAATTATGTACGTACAAGTACAAAATAATGTAATTTATTACCTGATTGATGCTTACTATAAATATCTGAAGAGATTATGCTGAAATTAAAAATATAAATTTAAACAACAGTTTCTAAATTTGAAAATACTAAAACTATCTATAAGAAACACCAACATTAAAATAACTCGTGTTTAATACTTTCATTAAAAAAATTTCAATTATTGATTTATAAGTTAAGAATAAGTTTTTTAAAATTCAATTTCAAAATTTTAACATTCAATTTTAATTTTTTATAAACATATTTTTTATTTTGTGAATACATATTATTCAATAAATTGTATGGAACCGAATGCCTAGTAAAAAATATCTCACAATTTTTTTAATTTCCTTTTTTTTTTAACTTTATTATTTGTTTCGCATTCCTTATACTTTATTTCAAGTATTTTACATTTGAGGAAAATTTTTATAATGAAACAGTATATCTAAATTCCGATTTCTAAAAAAATAAAATTGTTCATTTTTTCAGAAATCGAAAATTTAAAAAAAAAAATTAAATTGCTACAAATATTAGCATAAAATCGGAGTTTATCTGGAAAATTTTAAATTTTAATCATGACTAAAAAGGTAAATTTTGAAATCTAATATATTTTATTTAGACTACTTTGAGAAATTTTTAACTTTTTCCATCTCATTCTTTTTTGATAAGATAAAATATCTGCTACCTTATTTTTCATACGAACAGCCCGTGAATTCATTTTTATATTTTTGAACGAAAAAATAAGGAAACAAAAATTTCTACAAATAAGAATGTAACAATCATCTAAATTAACAAATAATGCTGTTGTGGAAAAACAATATTTTACAGGATATAAATTAATTTTCGAATTGTAAAAATGCTTATGATCCTAATTTTTACACAAAAATAGAATGTCACTACTAACTTTTTGATTTATAAAAATTTCGTCTGTATCTTTGCTTGGGGAAAAATTGAGACAATAATATTCCTAGATATTATTTTTGAAGGAAAAATAAACAGTATTACATTTAAAGGAAACATTAACAGTATAACATTTAAAGGAAAAATAAACAGTACAAATGACGAATTAATTTATGATAAAAAAATTAAGATCACGCATTTCTTTCGAAAATTCAAATAAAATAAATTTTTAAAAAAGAAATTTTCTAATCTATTTTTGCTTACTGATCTTGAAGAATCTAACAGCGTATCATGATTTCAAAATTTTCTTATTGTCAATTATTTATTTTGCGACCCTATTCGGGACTAGTAACCAATTTTGGTCAAATTACATTCTACTTGAAATTAAACTTACGTAATTCATTAAAAAAAACTACAACATTTTTTTTCCATTTCCTTCCTGGGGAATAAAATTTCTTATCGAATTTCTAAGAACAACAGAAAGTAATGTGAACATTTCCATCTGGCCGGAATTCAATTTCGTTAAAAAAAACAAGTGGAACGTGGTTGGTCTATTTTGATAAATCACGTGGCCTTTCTTGCTTGTTATTGGAGGTTTTGGCATTGCATCCTGAAACCGCAACTCCGGGGATTCAGTTTCTGCACATCATTCCTTTCTTGGTTGTCATAAATTAAATAATTCAGCGCTTTCCAGATCACCGTCCCAGGATGTAAATAGACAGAACAGAAAGTCTATACTTTTCGTATAGTTTTTCTGTTTTAGCATTCAGCTAAAATTAAATTCAACTTGAAGGACAGATTTTTAGTTGTTTGAAAAATGAATGCATGAAAAAACTGATTTCAACATTTTCACAGTAACTCTTTAAAAAAAAAAAGGCCTTTATTTCTTTAAAGAAAGCCTTTTTATTTCTGTATGATTTAGGTAATTGTTTTTTAAAAAACTAGAAACTATATATATATATATATATATATATATATATATATATATATATATATAACAATAATATTAAATGTTAGTGATGAAATAATTAGCGATTTTTTTTTTTTTTAAATTTGGGATTTACTAATAAATAATTGATGAATGGAAAATCTTGAAATAAAATTGCATTGCCGAGAACAATGATTGAAAGAACAAGAAATGTAAAACGTTGGTAATAAAACAATTCGCTTTTTTTTTTTTTTTTTGTAAATCTTGGATTTACTAATAAATAATTGATGAATGGAAAATCTTAAAATAAAAACTGCATTGCCGAGAACAATGATTGGAAGAACAAGAAATGTAAAACAATGGTGATGGAATAATTCATGATTTTTTTAAATTTTGGATTTACTAATAAATAATTGATGAATGGTAATTATTTAGCTAATCGCTAATTATTTCATTACCAACAGGTGATGAAATAATTACCGAATTTTTAAATCTTGTATTTGCTAATAAATAATTTATCAATGCAAAATTTTGAAGTAAAATTGTTTTACCGAACATAATTATCCACGAAAACTTATATACTACACAGTTTGAATTCGAGGTTGCAGTTGTTTGGGAAAAAAAAAAAAAAAAAAAAAGAGTAGTTTTTCCCAAATTTTCTAGTATATTCTCAAATAAAGAGATAATCCGCAGTCCTTAATCCAGAAAAAAATTGCGGACTTTGTGCTAGGCCGTGAACATCGAGAACATTCAGATTTTTATTTTAAGAGTTGCGTGCTTCCTAGTATAATAAAGAAAATTGATGTGTGAATGTTATTAGTCGCATGCCACTGACAAACAATATTTACGAAAGAGTTCATTAGCGTGCTATCTTTGGCGACTTCTTTTCGGCGTTTAATCTTGGGTATATGATTAACAACAAAAACTGGAAAACGAATATATATTTTGGGACATTTTTCCCCCGACATATTGAAACCAAAATTTGCAACAGAACTACAGTTATATTCAGGAAGTTTCATAAAAGGTTTCATTTATTTTCCTCACCCATACGATAGACCGACAGACGGTAAATACCTTGTCAGATTTGACTCAAAATTTGAATTGGAACTTCCCTTTCAACGTTAAATCAGTTATTGTTTACCTAGCTCCTTTTTTGTTTGCATTTTTCATGTTAACTTGTATTTCAACAGCCGGTAGAGAGAGGACCTCTAAAAAGGTTTCGTTCTTAAATGAATGGTACAAAGATCAGGTTGATAGATTTCATCCATTAAGCTTAAAGGCGTTTTTGAGTTATCATATTCACAGGAGATATAAATAATTTCAAAAATGTGTTTTTCCGACTCAGGAAGGGTTGAAACATGAAGACTCATCAAAATCTCGAGTTCGAATTGTTTGATGAATACTCTACTTTCTCTTTGTATACGTGTATGAGAAAGTAAAAATGAATATAAGTCAAAATAGATTTTTTACTTTTTAATTCCATCTTTTTCAAACATGTCACTTCAATAGAAGAAAACCTTTTAATTTTTTGTTCCCCGATTTAAGTGCTTATTAAAATATATTATTGAAATTGAAACAATAAACAAAAATACATTAAAATATTGATGGTTAAATAGTTTATTTTTTGAAAATCTTGTACTCATTACTGTACTTTCTCTTTGTATACTTAGTATACGAGAAAGTAAAAATGAATATAAGTCAAGATAGTTTTTAACTTTTAAATTCCTTCTTTTTCAAACATGTCACTTCAATAGAAGAAAACCTTTTAATTTTTTGTTCCCCGATTTAAGTGCTTATTAAAATATATTATTGAAATTGAAACAATAAACAAAAATACATTAAAATATTGATGGTTAAATAGTTTATTTTTTGAAAATCTTGTACTCATTACTGTACTTTCTCTTTGTATACTTAGTATACGAGAAAGTAAAAATGAATATAAGTCAAGATAGTTTTTAACTTTTAAATTCCTTCTTTTTCAAACATGTCACTTCAATAGAAGAAAACCTTTTAATTTTTTGTTCCCCGATTTAAGTGCTTATTAAAATATATTATTGAAATTGAAACAATAAACAAAAATACATTAAAATATTGATGGCTAAATAGTTTATTTTTTGAAAATCTTGTACTCATTACTGTACTTTCTCTTTGTATACTTAGTATACGAGAAAGTAAAAATGAATATTAGTCAAGATAGTTTTTAACTTTTAAATTCCTTCTTTTCAAAAATGTCACTTCAATAGAAGAAAACATTTTAATTTTTGGTTCCCCGATTTAAGTGCTTATGAAAATTATATTATTGAAATTGAAAGAATAAACAAAAATACATCAAAATATTGATGACTAAATAAAGTATTTTCTGAATATTTTATTAATAAAAATTTAATATACGTAAATTTCAATGTTTAAAATAGTTATTAACGATAATTTATGCTTTCACCTTTTATTTGAGCTTGAATTATTTCATTATAGTTCGTTCTCCGAGATTTCACTAGTTTTGGTCTTATTCCTCTTTCACCCCATAAAATTATGGACCTCGTTTAAGGTCATGGATACCCTGCAAGGCACTGGTGAATGATAGTTACGAAATATAGATGTTTGGCTTGAATTTAGCATCTTTACTGATTCTGACGTGAAAATATATATTTTAGACCCCATTTTGTCGGCCGATTAATTTAGGCCAATTAGTTAGATTTTGATATAAAAATATGACACAGACCTACAGTTATAGTAAAGAAAAATCACACCCAAAATTTCATATATTTAAGCCATTGTCTTCTTCAAAGCGAAGTCAGAATTTATTGATGAGAAATCACTGATGAAGTAGATGGATTTTTGCTTCTCTGTATAGTCTAGCAATGATGATACTATTCATTCTCGAATTCTACAAACCTCAACCTTTTGCGCATGCTTCAGATTATGTTTACTTAGTCAAAATAGGGTGAGAGAAAAAATGACTGGAGGAAATGTTTACATTCAGCGATAGATGAATTAGGATTATACTTGGATTGGGAGACGTAAAAACTGCGGGTAACTCGTAATAGGATCTAGAAAAAGGATCTTCTAATTAGACACTTAAAGGCGATTTTTATTTAATTTGTGGGGTCTAAACATTAAATTATGATGATTAAATGAAAGATTTCTATTCTTAAAGTTTGGTAATTCATTTTTTTTACGAAATAATGATAATTTTTAGGTTAAAACAATTTTTTTTATTTCTTATTGGATAAAATTTTGAGATTAACAACGGTAGATAATTTCAGTCACTTTTAATGATATTATACAAAATATTTTTCTCGTTAGCTCTCAAAGGTTTTTTGAAGTTTGATTTAGCCATGTAATCAATGAATGCACAATTTTGAGTTGCAGTAAAATAGTAGGATGAGAAACGATACAGCACTCGTATAACGTGGAAAAAACAGAACAAGAAAGTATCTAATGTGGCGGAAATCGAGATGAAAAGATGAAGAACACAGAAAATGCGCCCATTCTTCCACATTTCACCCCTTAGCGAGGTAGTATTGCAGAAAAGTGTTAGTCTCGTGATAATGAAACAAACAATATGGTTATATTGGTCATGACTACACAGATAAAATGTACACTCTTATGAGTGAGGTTGGTGCATGCGAAGTAATGGTCATTTTATAACTGACCATAGTTTCCGTCTTACTATTCTCGATGATAAGTTTCGATAAAACGATGGTATTCTTGTATGACATCTCTTCCCCTATATAAGCTCCTCATGGTTGTATTAAATAACACAGTTTGGATAGAAAATAGTTCCTTATAACTGAATTCATAATAACGTAGTAAACTGTCAGGTTTATTATATGAAATCTTATTTTCCAATTAAAATAATTAAGTTAAATAAGCTAAAATAGAGCAATAACAATGCAAACAATACCTCGACTTAGCCAGAGGCCATGCGAGAAACTTGTTGGAGCCTCCGAAGAGCAACCCCACCTAACACGAAAGAACAAACAGCATTAGATGATACTGGACACTTGCAAACAACAAAGGACCCTCTAGAGATAACGCATATTGGTCTTTCTACATTAGGATAGAACTAAAGACAAGAACTTTGACAAAATGTCCTTTATAGAAGATTTAATGACTGGAATTTTTTGACTCCTATGAACAATTACGAATTCAAAATAAATAACAATGAACAGCATATGCACTACAACTTATTTTTTAACTGAATTCGAAATACTAAAATTTGAATTCAAATCTATATTAAAATTTCGATTTTTTAAACAAAATAAGACACAATTCTAAAAGGAAATTTGATATTTATACTTCTTTTATTCTTCATAATATACGGACATCCTGGTTTTTCTGAAATTCTCTCCAAATAAATCCGCTATCCATTGAAGGTGTTTCCCCTCCTTCGTTCGGGGAGGCACCTGCTGCGAAGGCCACCTGTTCGCCTGCTCCGATTTTTCCTCCCACCATCTGCTACTTCCCTGCCATCATCCCCAGACGTGTTACTTGTCTGTCGAACACCAGTGGGAGATGAATTTCCTTTTAATTGTTCCTGTTTACTTTCCTCTCACGATTCATTGATCGTCTGCCGCTGCTGGACACCATTTCGAAATTTACCTTGTCGGAGTAATTGGGATCACTCTCACGACCTTGATCGAGAGCAATGATTTGTTTTTCTTGAAATAAAGTAAGAGCATTAATTTTTTTTCTTTCAAATAAAGTGAGTGCAATAACTTGTTGTAAGTTGTTTAGTAACTTCTCATTTGAATTCTTTAAATCATTTTATTTATACAGATCCATTCTTCGTTTTTCCAGTGTCTCCTTACCTTCTTCTATAGTTCCACGGGGGGGGGGACCTCGTAATTGAGGATGAGAAGCTTCCGTCATGGTGGTCGGTTCTCGCTACCCTGGTGGGTACACAAAAAAGTGGAGGTTAGGCTCCTCCTATCGATGATGGGACGTACTTCCCAACGGAAGGGTTGTGCAGTGGCCGGTAATGGATCTTGGGTTTCAATCACAGTTCCCGCCAGTGTTGCTGTTGCGGCAGCCCGGTCATTCGATTTTTCTTTCGGAGGGTCGGAGTAGCCACTTTGTGGTTGTAATTATCTTCTTGTATACATATATAAAGATAATGTATTGTGATGATTAAGAATATGAAGATAGAGAATTTGTTGAGTATCTTGATTTCAGATCCCTTTGAATCTGAAAAGTACATTTTTATTTTCTCGTATACGTACGTAGTATAGAGAAAGTAAAATAATCGTCAAAAAACTTTGGAGTCGAGATTTTGACGAATCTCCACGTCTTAGATGTCTCTGAGTTCAAAACACACATTTTTGGAAAATGTTCGTCTGTCTGTCTGTTACAAAGAAAATTATAAAAACTTTGAGCTAGTGCTAGACTGATGAAATTTCGTATACTCTTTACATCAAATTTGCAGACTTTTTTCAAATTTTGAATAAAATCTGTTCAGAGGAAGTCCGTCTGTCCAAATGTTGGAATATAAGCAAACACGATAATTATAAAACTAAGAGAGCCAGATAAATAAAATTCAATGCACAAATTTAACATCTATAGTGTAGACAATTATCAAATTTTGAGGCAAATCCAACTAGGAGTTGACTGTTTGTCGGTATGTACTTTCAGAAACATGTAAACACGGTAATTCGAAAAACGTAGTAAGTATATCAAATTTGACATGGAGTTTTGTGACTAAATGCAGTTTTTTGTGTCACAATTTTTGTTTCAATTTGTTGAGAGAAACGCGTTTAAGACACAAATTGGAATTTTGGATACTATTTACATATTTCAGGGATTAATCGTGAAATAACTCGCCAAGAATAACACAATAGATTCAGTAAAAATGCTAAATTTGGGGCAAAATTTCATATTTCGTGATTATTGTATGCCAATGCTATGTAAGGCGTTCTTTTATATAATAAGTTTATTAGAGAGTAGAAAGATGTGGGAAAACCACTCTCGCTGGTTGAAATTATATTTGTCTGTCGGTTGGTCCGTCTGTCCCACTGTAAACATAATAACTCAAAAACTCTTTGAGCTAAATTGGAGAAATTTGGTATACGGTCTTAAAGTCAAATTTGCAGATTTCAATCATATTTTGAACAGAATCCATTCATTGAAAGACGGTATGTTCCAGCAGTCTGAATATAAGTTAGTACAATAACTATAAAACGAAGAGAGTTAGATTTATAGGATTTAGCACGCATATTTAAAATCTGAAGAATCGACATGTATCAAATTTTGATTGAAATCCAAAAAGGGAATTGATCGTCTGTCTATCTGTACTTCCAGAAGTATGTAAACGCGAGAGCTAAAAACTTCAATGATTTAAAAAGTGGCCGATTTTTTTTTGACAAGAAACAAATTTTTGTTCTTTGTTATTGTTTCAAATGGCACTTTTCATAAACAAGCCCACTGATTTTAAGCCAAGGGTGCGTCTCTTGTTTATTCAATAGTGCTATTTAAGGCCAAGAGTACGACTTAGCTACACACACGTCACAACCCTCTTTATGCAGTGGACTTCATTCATTTATTTCATTCGCAGATCGTAATTTAGACCTGAATCCGAGAACGATCACCCCTGATCCAGTACCCCCAGTGGTATTACTCTCGACATGGAGGACTTTGTGACCACGACAGATTTATACGTGCGCCGGCCACCACCCACACGGAAAGCCTTCGGCAGGTGGGGTTCGAACTCGCAACCCAAGGGACGCCGCGAATCCAACGCCCCACCAACCAAGCTATCCCAGTCCTTTATTGTTTTTTTAATAATACTTTCTTCCCCCACATTTTGGTTTGTTTATTTTGCTCCCTGAGCCTTTTATCTTTGTTGTTTTTGGATATTTTTGTCGAGGATTATAGATGTCGATTTGAACTCACATATCTTCCACGGCTGAGACCATTAAAATATCATCTGCATATCTATGTACTTTGCAGTACGGTCTAGAACAATTTGAGGATCAATTAGATAAAAGAAATGACTCAAAAAAGTTTTTTAAAAAAATTATATACATCTTCATTAGAAAACCATAAAAAGACACTTTAGGCATCAACTTATCCTTGTTTCCGGATCAAAAATGTTCAAAGTTTGACTCCTTTGGCTGCATTAATAAGGTATGAAAAGAATATTGATTATGAAATGAATGAGATATGAAATTATGAATGAGGTATTGATTATGAATGAGGTATGAAAAGAATATTGATTATGAAATGAATGAGGTATTGATTATGAATGAGGTATGAAATGAATGAGGTATTGATTATGAATGAGGTATGAAAAGAATATTGATTATGAAATGAATGAGGTATGAAATTATGAATGAGGTATTGATTATGAATGAGGTATGAAAAGAATATTGATTATGAAATGAATGAGGTATGAAATTATGAATGAGGTATTGATTATGAATGAGGTATGAAAAGAATATTGATTATGAAAATCGTATTGTGGAAGATAAGTGATATAGAATAAAGAATAACCAAATGTCTTCACTTCCATTGATGAGATCTTAAGCTAAGAATATTGAATATTATAACACACCTGACATCACGAACATCAAAATACGGAATGACAACACTGGCTTCACTGTGAGAGCTTTTAGTAATAATACTGTAGAGCGCTAGAAGCACCCGTAACGTGGTGAAGTTTCCCTAATCATTCTTTATCTTTTCATACATACGTATGTACAAACTGACAGACGGTCAACCTGTTGATGGATGTGGCTCAAAATTTGATCCAGATCTATACTTTAAATTCTAAAATTGTATATGAAATTTTGTCTATCTAGCTTGTCATATTCGCTTGTTCTCAAGAGCCAGACAAAAATTGATTCAGTACAAAATTTGACAGAAATCTATATATTTAGGGTAGTCAAAATTGCATCGTTTTAACTTAAAGCTTTTTTAATGTCTCGTATACGAAGCATAGAGAGAGCATACTAATCGTCAAAAAAGAAATTTCGATGAATTTTAAACCCCCCTGTTTCCGAAAAACACTTTTTTGGAAAATGTCTGTCTATCTGTGACAACGATAACTCAAAGACGCTTTGAACTAGACGGTTGAAATTCGGTATATTGTCTTTAAACTAAATTTTGAAGATTTCTGTCACATTTTGAGTAAATTTTGTTCAGAGGAAGTCCGTTTGTCCGGCTGTTCGAATATTAGTTAGCACGATATTTACAAAACGAAGAAAGCTTGATAGATAAAATTCGGTGCACAGATTTAATATCTATTGTATAGGCACTTGCCAAATTTTGAATTAAATTCAACAACGGATTGGTCTTCTTTCGGCTTATACTTTCAGAAACATGTAAATGCAATAATTCAAAAACTCGATGCCTTACATATATAAAATGTGGTATCAGATTTTGCAAATACAATTGCTATTTTGAGTCTAATTTTTATGGCAGTCAGTTGCAAAAAAAGCCCACAAACTGAAATTTCTGAAAACTCAAATTTGATTTTCGGATACATGAATTACTCGAATATTTCAGATACATTCGGATTAATCGCAAATTACTAGCCAAAGATGACACAATTGATTCAACAAAAATTCAAATTCCCTCCAAAGGTTAATATTTAATATCTATTGTATGCTAATGTTATACGAGACATTCTCTGGAATAGCACCTTTTTTAGAGTTTATGCCAGAAAGTTTTGGGAAGACCACACCAAATGATTTAAAGAACAAAACACATTAAATCACGAATGATGAAATTTTCATGAAGTGGAAACCATCACAGAAGTGACATTATCATCTCTACTAGCATGTTGAAGTTAGACTAACCAAGCATCTTTTTTTTTACGTTGATTGACGAGTTCAAGATACGTTGAAAGCCATCTGTGGCTATCAATTTTGTACCGATTGCCGGTGTCGTGTGTTTACAATGGGCCCCTAAAGTGAAACCCAGACCTCCCAGGAAGCCCTCCAAGGACCTGGAACGAGGAGAGAAAATGTTCCAATTTATCGGTGGCTTAAGAAGATCGGCACGCGTTCCAAAAAGAAAAATAAACATGAAGAATGAAGAGGGGAAACTATATATATCAACCCCTGTAATCTTTTGACATTCAAACAGCTATTTAGTATCTTGAGATTCCACAGCAGTTGAGTCAGAAGGAAGGGGTGCCTTATGGAAAAAAAAAATGACTGCGTGGCATGGAACTTCTGAAAAGAATCAGATGAGAAATCTTTAAAATTTTTACATTCTCGTTCGTGAAGTAGAGAATAAGAAAATGCTGCAATCGTCAAAAATTTGTCATTGAGATTTTGATAAACTGCCAAGTTTTAGATTTCTATTGGTTCGAAAAAAAAGTTTTTTAAGAGAAAAGAAATACTATGCAGCCATTGAAAGATGCTTTAAGGAAAGTCAACCATCTAACTCTCCGACCCGCCCGAAGGCACACAGATTAAAACCATAAAACTGAATGACCGGACCGCCGCAACAGCAACATTGGCGGGAACTATGGTTGAGTCCCAAGGGCCACCACCGGCCACGGTACCCCGAAGGAAGTACGTCATCGATGGGAGGAGACAGATCCCCCACCTATTAGTGTACCCTCCAGGGTGGCGAGATCCAACCACCATGCCGGAAGCATCTCATCCTCATTTCGAGGTGCCCCCCCCCGGGGGGATGCTTTAAGGAAAGTCAGAGATAAAAACCTTTATTCCCCAGTTTAAGCTTTTACATTTGCTTAGTAGAAATAATTTAACTAAATACTGTATAATGTTAGCTAGCATTTATAAAAGTACAGTGAAGCATTTAAAATATGTAGAGGGAATTATAGAAAAAAAAATTATCCAATTATAAAAAAAGTATTAATAAGTTAGTGTTGCGTGTCTTCAATAGTCTCTTGAAGTAATACAGGAAGAAGAAGATTAGTTGGTATTAATATTTCAGCGTGAAATAACTGTTTAGTTTTCTTTCTTTTCCCACTTTTCTAAGTAGATCTTAAATCCTGTGGACAGATGCAAATTTTTTTTCTTAGTTCTTGTGATAATTTATTATGTCAGCAGTTTTCGTTCCTGATTCCTTGTATTTTCCTTCTAAATAGTTTATCAGCTAATGGCAGAGTGTTTGAAACAGCTCGAAGAAACGTTCGGAGCACTTTTTTAGAAATACATGGTGTAGACATACTTTAACCATATTTCTGGGTTTAAGATTATTAAATATTAGCAATAGAATGTCAATATTTGAAATAAACATTGATAATTTTTGAAAATTGACATTTAATAGCATAAATTTAAACAAATTCTTAAAAAATTTCAAATGGCTACATCAAAAACTATTACTCTCATTCGAACAAAACCTATACCAAAATAAGCTATATAGTTTTCTCTAGGGAATGAACAACAAGCGTATGATTATAATAATAAATAAAAATTTTACAACCAGTCGAAGATTTATCATGAAATTTTTAATAAATTTATGACGTTATTATTCAAATAAGCTGTAAATTAAAAAAAATATTCCCTCAATCTAAATTATTTTAGTTCATTCCCTAGAAAATAGAATAAAGACAAAGTCCATCAAATTTAATAGTAATGTGATAGTTATATTTTGAGTTATTTGATTTGAAGTGAGCAACAAATGAGTAATAATCAGTTTTGAAAAAAATGCATTTAAAGTATACAGTAACGTGTTTTAATAATAAATTATGTGTGTACATACTTAAAATTCACCACATTTATAGGTTATACCTCCTTTCTCCTCAACCTTTAATAATTTTCCTTTTTTAATCATTTTTTTTCTGGCAATTATTGCATTTGGCAATGAATGCCACCTAGATTCATTTTTTCTGTCTTTGTCGAACTCAACAAATGCTCTAACTGCATTTGCACTAGGATACACTCCAAAAACCTTAAGTATATTCAGTAATCCTATAAAACCTTTGTTAAAATGTATTACAGACATAAATGCCCCTAATCTGAGGTTTCGGAGTTCAACAAAGACATCTCTAAGTACAAATTTTCACAACACACCGTTGAAACTCTCATTGGCATTTTGCGTTATTCTGTGCAAAACATTTTACGTATTTAAAACTAAATTTGTGTTTATACAAATTTTTAACATGTTTTTGGCCCTTTAAATCGGTACTTCCGGTTATTTAAATGTTCATTTCCGGTTTACCTATCATTACGAAAATATTAATATCTTCACTTCTGATTAACGTAGAGACAAAAGTAAACCTGTTTTAAATAGTTCAAAGACTAATCTATCCAATAAAAGAATTTTTTTAAAAAGGGATTTTTAGCAAAAATCGTCCTTTTCTACGTGTTCGGATACCTTAAATAAGGAATTAAAATATTTCCTTGTATTATTCATTTTAGGGAATTTTTTTATTCATTTTAGCGAATTCAAGAACCTATGGTATGAAGATTTTTCAAACAACCTCTTCACGCTGTGAGCATGGTAACTCAATAATAACTGTGAAAATAAGGAATTAAATCATTCTCTTGTCATATTATTTAATTTAGGGAATTTTATTATTCATTTTAGGGAATTTAGGAACCAATGGTATGAAGGTTTTTCAAATAATGTCTTCCACCTGTGGGCACGGTAATTCAAAAATGCAACTGTTACAAACTGTGCAACTACGCTAATTTGTAATCAAATTATATGGAGTTAAACTGTAATAAAAATTGAATAAACAATTATTTTTGATTTGAATATTTCTCTTGCGTTTATTATCACTATTTTAAAGAGTTTTAAATTTTTAAGATAAACACAATACTTGAAGTCACCAGTTTACATTAAAACTCAAGATTATGTCTCGGCCATGGCACCGTCTTTGCCATTACACAGTAGGTATTTTTTATCTCACAATGAAGGATTTTTTAATTATCATTTGAAATGACTTCTATGTTATAGAAATGCAGATACGACAAGAAACCAGCAAGAATGGTCTTCCCAAAACTTACTCGCATACTCTCTAATAAAATTGTCATGCCAGAGACTGAACTACACAGCATTGGCATATAATAGTTTCGAAATATGAATTTTTGGCGTGAATTTAGCATTTTTACTGAATTATCGTGTTATCCTTGGCGAGTTGTTTGGCGATTAATCCCAGGTATGCGTTAATGGTAACCAAATATTAAATTTATGTTTTAGGCACGTTTTTCTCAACAAATTGAAACAAAAAAATTGCCACAAGACTGCACTTGTAATCACAAAATCCCATACCAAATTTGATACATTTAAGTCACTGCGTCTTTGAATTTTCGCGTTTTCATGTTTCATAAAGTACAGACAGACAGTAAACCCATCTTTGGATTTGGTTCAAAATTTGACAGATGTCTACATTATAGATATTAAATCTGGGTGCTGAATTTTATCTATCTAGCTCTCTTCGTTTTGTAACTATCATATTAGCTTATATTCGAACAGCCGGACGGGCGGACTTCCTCTGAAGAGATTTTACATAAAATTTGAAAGAAATTTGCAAAGTCGGTGTAAAGACACATACCGAATTTAAACCGTCTAGCCTAAAGCATTTTTGAGCTATCTTTGTCACAGATAGACAGATAGACATTTTCTGAAAATTTGTTTTTCGAACTCAGGGGGGTTGGTCTACAGAGTAGAAATTGTCAAAATCTCAAGCTCGTATCTTTTTTTGGCGATTTCTATATTTTCTCCATATTACTTGTGCGAGAAAGTAAAAAAAGGCTGCATGTCTATAACCACCAGATTAAAGCTATATAATTTGATATGAAACATTCAACAAAGAATCAGATGTTGCTTTGGAAGAAATCATTCTATTTAGATACATTAAATATCGATTAATTTTTGCATTGCTAATCTATAAAAATAAATAAATTGTCATGACATTAAGCAATTATTTTCACATTTTGCAAACATTGCAAACTGCATTTGCATTGCAAACATTTATCGCATTTTATGATTTCACAAGAATTTAATGAATGGGACAAAACAGCCAGTGTTTTTGTAGAAATTACACTGTCACATGATGAACTTTGATATGGTGTGACAAAATGATAACAATTGTAAATGTTTGTGAAAGTCATGCAATGATCACGACGAGCAAATGTAGAGTTTTCTCATCCAACAGCCAGATCCAATACGTATACGTGTCCAGTGATAATTGTTTTAATTAAATGTGTATTTCTTTCATTCAAAATTATTTACATTTCAATCAATTAAAATCATTTCATTATAAACTTTCTTGCCATACTATTTTGAATTAAACCGTCTGCGAAATCGTCACCAAATTCCTGTCGTATCTGTAGTAGGCAAATTTTAATTTTCTGCCTGCCACAATATAAGCAAACTGTTAAAGAAGAATAATTGATAAGCAAAGATTGATGACTTTTTAAAAATAATTTACAGACAGACCCTAGATAAGCGCCCCCCCCCCTCCCTTCATTCTGATATGATAAAAATATGGTTGATTTATTCTATCTATGGTCATTGGTTCTAATTGGTTTGGTTCTCTTTAGTCTATTTGGTTAATAATCAAAATTCTTAATCCCTAAAGAATCACATAAATCGGCAGATACTATATTTTAAATTTCATCAATATTAAAAACATTAATTAATTTTTTTTATAATAAATGATAAAAAAATCTAGATAATTTTGTTATTACTATTATTATCTTATTTGTTTAAAGATTATTAATCTATTTTTGTTTTATTTTGCATGATGGGTCAAAAAATCAGAACAAAAAAAAAAATTTTTATTTTAAGAACTAATTTTAATAAATGCAATAATAATTATTTTAACTCTCTAAATAATTTTAAATGCATTTCAAATTTTTAAATTAAAAAAATTAACCGCACAAAATAATTTAAAAAAATAAATGAAAGATTTTAAATAATGTCAAAACAGAAAGAAAAAAAAAAAGCACTCTGCATACAAACATTTCAACAATGAAAATTTAAAATAAATAAAAAAAATATCTTTTTAACATTTTCGATGTTTTTTTAAAAAAGGATCGAAATTTTATTTATTGCCATTTTGATTGAATACATTGTATAGCAAGCAAAATAGTCTTCAAGCAAATAAAAGTATTAAAAAATTATTAATCACAGATCATCCGTGTTAAAACAGAGAAAACATTACAGTAGTTTTTTATTTTTTTATTTTTTATTTATTTATTTACAATTTTTGATTTCTGCATCGAAATAAACAAAATAAATTGTAATTATAGTTGAAAGGGCATTAAAGAAATTTAAAAGAATCAAATTATCTGGAATTCGAATTCAAAAAGTTCGAACTTTGGAAGTGCCAATGGATTATTTAAGCAAAATGCTGAAGGAGCTACTATTTTTAACCCTTTTGCTTTCATAAGTTCGAATTAATACCTTATTTATTCTATTTAAAATCTTCTAAAAAAGATCAAAAAGCATTAACAGATTGCTTTAAAAGGACGATTTTTTATTCTTTTAAAGGAGAAAGTATTTAATTGCGAGGACAATTGGTCGCCTTCGTCATTCCCTGGAGGTCGTTCGCAACACCCACTGCTACCCACAGTCGCCCACCTGTTCGGCCCACCGGAACTTTCACCTCTCACCCACAGATGCTTCTGCAATAAAATAATAAAAAAAAATAGAATGCTTAGTCAACATTATGAATCAATGCTGTTCTGCGTCGACAAAAAATTGTAATGAATTTGGAATTAAATCATTCGAATATTTGTGCACTATTTGAATGAATCAGAATTTCTCAAACTATTACTCTGCATTACCAAGTTGACCTTGAACTTAAACTTTAGAGAACAAAACCAATGATGAGTGTTTCGATTAGATATCTTTCAATGTTAATGAAAGAAAGAAAGTAATGTGAATAACAGAACTTTCCACAAAATAGGGTTCTGAATTCGAATTTAAATTAATTCACTAATTTTTCTTACTTATATGAATCAGTATTTAATGCTGTTCTGTATCAAGAAAAAAATTGTAATGAATTCGGAATTAAATGATTCGAATATTTGTGCACTATTTGAATAAATCAGAATTTATTAGTTGTCTCTGTACACCAAGTTGGCCGTGGGCAAATATTTTAGGATAATAAAAACAATGAAGCTTGCTTCTGACAGATATTGTAACATTCCCCATTTCCCAGTACTGATATGACATTTACAGCCAGCTGTATCGTCGCTGTTACTTAATAAACTCCTCGAGATAGCCAGATGGTGGATCTTTTCACCTAGGTGGTCTTGCATCTGTTCATTAGCGACTACAGTGAAAGACCACATGTGGAATTCCTCATCCAAGAGTACATTCAAAGAGAAAGGGGTGTTCAAACATCTGGATGCTAGATGTTTCTCTTTGTGAAAGGACCTTCCCACGACCCACTGGCGCCGCTGAGAGAACATATTGCTGAACCTCGATTGGCCAAAAGAGAGCTCAAATGACCAATGTAAATTAAGAGGCGGAGATTGTCGCCGAAATAAAGTGCGGAGATTTTTTTTTTTTTAGGAGAGGAGGAAAAACGAATTGCAGGCCGACTGTTGGACTACGCCCACGAGTGCGGAGTCCGAGAACCAACTGAGTTTCAAAAAAGCCTTCGACTTTGACTGTTGTATCTCCTACTACAGGTGAAAATAACTATTTATTTAACCAAGATTAGAACAAGTTGTTCTTTTGTATATATTGGGCTGTAAAATAAAGAATTGTCTGGAAATTCTGCTTCGTTATTTGATCAGTCTAGATCAAGACATTGCAATATCTTTCAGCATTAATAAAATAAAAGAATAAATCAAAAGTAAATAGCAAAACTATACACAAAATAAGATTCTGAATTCGAACTTAAACTAATTCGCAATTTTTATTAACTCTATTCTTAAACTGTTACTCTGCACTGCAGATGGGCCTTGTGTATGAATTCTACGATACTCAAAATTATGAAAAATGGTTTTGTCTTCTTTTTTGATCACAAAACCCTTTAGAAATTTTGGATTTTAATTAAATTTATTCTTATTAATCAACGAATGATTCAGTTTCCTATTTTGTATTACGCATGTGCGGATTAACGATTTAAAAGATTAATTAATGGTTCTAAAAGACTTTCTCTACCAAAAGAAAAAAAAATTCAACGAAAAAAACTTTAGGTCCAACAAAATAAGAAAAGCTTGAAAAATAAGAAAAAGGATGGTCAAGTTCATCTTTGTCGGAAGTATTTAATTCCTCTGATCACAGGAACCATGTTTTCGAATTAAAAGAAATCTTTAACTACAATTTTTTCAAAACTTTGTTTTTCATAAAAAATCGTTAATATGATAAACGTAATAGAGATAATAGCCTGAAAGGTACTTATAGGTTTCAAATAATAAGAAAAATGAGGCAAACTTTCTGCAGTTGGTGAAATACTTTTTCATTTATAATAATTTATATCCGAATTCAGTTGGAATAATATAATGAGGAAAAAAAATCAAAATTCAGTTAACCCTTTAAAGGGCCATTTTTTTCTAGTCATATTATGTTAAAATATTTTGAGGCTTGAAATTAGAATAACAAAAGGGATTCATTTAGCTTATTAGATAAATTTAATTTGATTCATTAATTAATTTGCTTAATTAATAATTAAGTAACAAATCAAGACACATCATTTTGATTGAGATAAATAACTGAAGCATCTAAATTTCTGTCTTTCTAAAAAAATGTGTCAGAACTTATGCCAACCTATAAAATTTCATACAAAGATTGATAAATTGGGTGGGAAGCATACTTCCCACGGCCCTAGAAAGGGTTAATGAAAAAAAAAATGAGTATTTAAACACATTTCCTTTCTCCCTAATTTACTTGCATTTCAAAACTTTTCTTACATTTTCTGTCATTTCATAAACAATTATCCCCTATAACTTGAGTGCAATGAAATTATTAATGCAGCATCACAATTTAAAATTTAGAATGTTAAACATTTTGATCATATAAACCATTTACAACAAATTATTTGTTCCACGAAAAAATATTAGATTTATAGAAAACTTATTTCATCATTTTGATGTTTATGATTGACAAATGCATCTAAAAAAATAAAATGTTATTAAAAATACATTTTTTTTTTCAAAAAAAAAATTTCCGAACGTAATTGGTTTTCTTAATTTTAATTAATCTGAGTTATTATCGGTATTATTTATATAATTATGACAAATAGATCGAAAAGCATGGTCAAAGGATTTCGTATGCCGTATTTTTTATAAATAGTCTCATAAACATAAACAGATAAATTCTATTCATAAGCTCCATTATCGAATAAGTTTTTGAAAACCATTTCGTTGAGATCTCGTTGCGCCGGATAAGAGGGATTCTTCTGTATTTTAACAATTTGTTTGATCATTCTAAATATCTTTACTTAAAACCTTGCTCAAAAGCATTTTTTGAATAAATATCCTTCCTTAAAACCTTTTTCAAGCGCATTTTTTCCATTCACTATTTTATGTTTGATACCTGTTGGTAATAAGGATATGACATCATTACTGGAGATTTCATAGTCATTAGATAATAAATTCAATAACACTTATCATCAATTATATGAAAATGGAGATACTTATTTGCAAATTCTTCACTGCAATTCTTGGGTTGCTGCATTTATACCCATTCATTTTTAATGCTTGCCGAGGAATAAGCCCCATGGTAGAATTTTCGAAGGGTATTTTCTACAGAAAAAAAACTTTTGGAGATCATATACCCTTGTATAGAAATTAACAGTAGACATTCTGGTAAATCATTCCTATATTGAATTGAACTTTCCGAGGAGGTCTCTTTCTCTCATTCTCTGTAAAACACACTTCATTAATTTCTTAGTTTATTGGCAGGGAAACACACTTCAGCACTACAAATAGGAAAGCGGTGTTACTACAGCATAAAATATATTTTATGAGTCCAAATAAAAGCAACAGGAGTAGTCTCCTCCAAACTTTCCCATACATTCTCTAATACAAATGTTATCTCTCTCTCTCTTCTTGAAAAATTGTGGATCTTGAAAAGGCCGTTGCATGGCATTGGCTGCGAAATATTAACCTTTGGTGTGAATTTAACATTTTTAGTGAATTTATAAACTGAATTATTTACTGAATTTTCGTATGATTTGTGGCAATTAACTCCTTGCATATAGTTAATATACAATTACAAGAAAACCGAATTTGTAGTTTGGACATATCTTCATCGCCTGATTGAAATTGAAATTTGGCACAGAAATGCAAATGTAGTTTTAAAATTACAAACCAAATTTAAGTCGTTGCTTTTTTTAGTTATTGTGTTTATATGAATGAGAATATTATTACTTTGATAGATTTGGTTTAAGATTTGATATAAGAATCTGCACTTTAGATGTTAAACCTGAATATCAAATTTTATCTTCCTAGCTTTTTGCGTTTTATAATTATCGAGTTTCCTTGTATTCGGACCGCTAGCAGACAGACCTTCACTGAAAGGATTTCATTCAAAATTGGATAGAAATATATAAATCGGTTTAAAACCTACATACCAAATTTCACCCTAACCCCCGAGGGGCACTTCGAAAAGAGGATGAGATGCTTCCGATATGGCGGTTGTATCTCGCCACTCTGGAGGGTACACAAAAAGATGAGGAGTTCTGGCTCCTCCCATCGCTGACGGGACGTACTTCCTTCGGGAAGGGTTGTACCGTGGCCGGTGATGGCCCTTAGGACTCAACCATAGTTCCCGCCAGCGTTACTGTTGCTGCTGTCGGGTCATTCAATTTTCTTTATCCGTGTGCCTTCGGGCGGGTCAGAAAGTCAGTGATATGATACTAAATTTCACCTGTCTGGCTCAAAGCATTTTTGAATCATCGTGCACACAGAGCGAACGATATAGATTCCAAAGATGTGTTTTCTAGGCTCGGGGAGATCTGAAACGTGGAAATTCCTCAAAATCTCGTGATGTAATTTCTTTGACGTTTACAATACTTTTTCTTGTATATTTCATATAAGAAAAAATTAAAATGTTATTCCTTGTAAAAAGTAAAAAGTCCTTGTACTCTGTAAAAAGAATAAGTGCTGAATCGAAAGTATTTACGTTGTTAAATTGCGAAAAACAGAGGAAAATCGATAACCAAAAGATCACATAGCATATTGTGCTAAATAAGTTATTTTACTTAAATAAGCATTTGTAATCTTGTATTAAAATTTAAATATAACTAAAACAAAAACAAAAAAGAGTGGAAAGGTTTTCTATTGGATTCATTTAAGTATTATATATATATATATATATATATATATATATATATATATATATATATATATATATATATATATATATATATATATATATATATATATATATATATATATATATATATATATATATATATATATATATATATATATATATATATATATATATAAAACGGAAAATACGGTTGAATAATTTTTACCACCTTCAATTATTTTCTCAAATATAATATTCAAAAACTAATTGATTATTTTACAGTCTCCTTTCAGAAAAAGTTTTCTTAATAAAACATTAGAGAATATCAAAAAATAGTTTTAAAATAAAGAGTATTCAAAATATTATAGTGAACCCGACTCAAATCTTCTTTATTCTATATTCATTGGTAATTCTAATCATTTCTGTGTTGTCTTAAATTGCATCCAAGTGTATGTATTATAGAATTATCTTAGATTCGAATTTGTATTGGATATAAAACAATTAAACTAATTCTTTTACTTGTTAAATACATCCATACCTTGTGTCCTCAATGATCTTAAGGGAATGATCTTTTTAAGGCATCTAATTCTCTAGAGGACTTTATCTGTTAAATAACATATTCAGTAAAAAAACAATGAAAATTTGTCACTAAAAATGTTAATTTGAATTGTACTCTTTATTCTGAATTTTTTTTGCAGTAGTACTACGTTCAAAATACTTACTATATGTTGTTTCTTTATTATAACAGAATGTTTATTTATTGAAATACTTTTTTTTAATTTATTAACTTTTTAATAAAATGAGTATTACTTTACTGTTTAGTACAGAGCAGCTTATTTATCTGTTATTAAAATCATTAAATATCAAAAACCAATTTTTACTGCAATTTGTAAGATTTTTTCTTTATAAGAATTTTTGACAAAGAATTATTATTGCATTGCCATCAGCTTCGAATTAACTAAAATCTACTACACATACTTCCTTTTTTCTTCTTCTTTTCTTTTAATTTCAAAATTACTACGAACTAAAAGAGCAGATTTTTCCAAATTTTACGTTAACGCATGAAATTGAGAGCAATCTGTTCAAAGACAGCCAAAGCCAACAGTCATTAACCAGCCTTCTATCATGGACAACCAGAGCAGACGTTTCCAAACTGGGTTTTATATTTGTTACCTGTGGTACAATCTGTTCAGAAAGAGGCAAAGCCAATAGTCATTAACCAGCCTAGTAAATTTATGGCGTCCAGCCTGAAATCCAGACGAAACTACCATGCTTACGACCTGAAGACCTTGGAAGGGAAAGAAAAAAAGAAAGGAAAAATAAAGGAACTTTCCTTTCCAAATTGTCCGTTTGGGAAGCTTCGACAGAAGGCAGACAAGCCCATTTGCTTTCTTTTTTCTCTTAAGGGGGGGGGGAGATCTCGAATTACTGGGGCTAAAAGGTCGCCCCGAGAAAGGCATGCTCGCAAATGATTCTGTAATCTCTTTCTCCTTCCCAGCCCCCTGTCTTCTGACCAATCAGAAGAAGCTCGGCGCGTGCCTGTTTTGCAGGGGGGTAGATCAAGGCACGTGCCATATGGCGCTCGCCTTGAGCTTCTTCGCTTCATTAGAGTGGGAGGTAACGTCGAGCTGCAAGACCTGGCAACGGCGATCAGGGAAGTAGAAACTCCATTAATGGATGTAACATCACGCCTTTCACGGATTTGCAGCTTGTCGGATAGAAAAGTGCATTTTTAAAAAATGAAGCAGAGCTTAAAGGTTACTTTTATTCTGTAAATTAAAAAAAAAGGAAGAAGTCTTTCATGGTGTAGAAATTTCAGATTTATTAATCTGAAGTGAGAAATAAGTACTAATAGACGAGAAATTGCATATCTTGAATAAATCCTAAAAAAATAAATTTAAGAATATAAAATGGAAGTTAACAGAGATTTGAAGACCCTTTGTGGAATGCAAAAGATTCGATCTTCTTATAGCCCTCGCTATATTAATTTGTTGTTTCTATTTTAAACAGAGTGAGGTAGTTGACCTGAGCCCTCCTCTTTGAATAATTTTCGGGGGGAAACGTAGGATTTCAAATTCATAGATTTGTGCAGGATGATCCTTTTGAAATCTCAATTATTGGGTTGGTGGAAAAATAACTTCGCTTATATCCCTATTAACTAAAGCACTGATTTTGAAACAATGAATAAATTTTTATCACCTATGTATTTTTCCCCTTTTTTTCTGATAATAATTTGACATTTTTTAAAATCAAATTCATCATTCCATATTTATAGAAATAAATTCTAGCCATTAATAAGAAAATCACTGTGACCTATATTGTTTCTAAATTGTTTCTTTTTAAACACAAATAAATGATTATTTGATGGAGACAATTTTGGGTTATTGATAGATATGGTATCACTTCACAAATGAACTAAAATAATTTTTGATGTATCTTTAAAGATGTGCATCATTTTCTATAGTCTTGGTTTGGTTTTAGTTATATTAACGTCCCGTTTTAAAGCAACACTAAGGCTATTTTGGGAAGAACCGCGGTCAGATGACGAGGACGACACCTCAGTTGGCAGTCCCCTCTCCACACCACAGGGAGGACGTTTGGCTAGGACGTTTAACATGCACCAGACCCGCTTACACGACGGTTCTTCAGTGGAATCGGGTCTCGAACCTGAAACCCTCCGGTCCCGAAGCCGAGACCTCACCACCAGGCCACCTCGGCTCTTTCTATCGTCTTGGAGAATAATAATTCTTAAATAATTTCAGAATAATGCTAATTTTTAGCATTATACTTTAGAAACAAATAAAAATACACACAAAAACTGAAATATCAGATAACTAGCATTAAATGAAAGAAGCCGACACAAATAATTCAAAAAGGTAGCTACATTGTATGTATCTGAAAATCATAATTATTTTTATATTAACTTAATATAATTCCTACGAGAAAACTTTTATAAATAATGTCTGAAAAAATGAACTAGAAAGAAGGGAAAAACAAAAAACAAAAAAAAAACAAAAAACAATACACTCGGCAAGCTGAAAGGCAAAGATAAATTCCATCACATCTGAGTTACTATCTGGCAACATAAATTGTTGATGTAAGAAATAATCAAAATTAGGGCGCAAAAATCACTTTTCAGCCCCTAACTTCTAAAATACTGCAATCATCTAAAAACTTTAAGCACAAAAGTTGTCCGTCTTAACGAGGCGCTAATTTGCTTAATATAATTTATTTGTCTATATTTAATATTAAGAAAGTTATAGCGAAATGAAAATTTCAACTACACACCCTTTTCAACCCCTTGAGCTAGATGGGCCGTTTACGAACTCGTCCGAGATTTTCAGAATCGTAACAACATATTCCAAACCAGTTAAAATCCACATAAAAATTCCTCTACTGTTCGTTTCAGTATTCTCAGACGATCAATTTTCGACGATTCTATCTCATTAAGGGGAGAGACGCCGAAGGCTATTTTGGGACGGACCTCGTAATTTTGAACCGCGGTCAGATGATGAGGACGACACCGGAACTGGCACCCCCCTCTCCACACCACACCACACCACACCACACCAGCGGGAGGACGCTTGGCTAGGACGTTTAACATGCACCAGACGGTTCTTCAGTGGAATCGGGTCTCGAACCTGAAACCCTCCGGTTCCGAAGCCGAGACCTCACCACCAGGGTATCGCGGCCCTTTCTATTGTCTTGGAGAATAATAATTCTTAAATAATTTCAGAATAATACTAATTTTTAGCATTATGCTTTAGAAACAAATAAAAATACACACAAAAACTGAAGTATCAGATAACTAGTATTAAATGAAAGAAGCCGACACAAATAATTCAAAAAGGTAGCTACATTGTATGTATCTGAAAATCATAATTATTTTTATATTAACTTAATATAATTCCTACGAGAAAACTTTTATAAATAATGTCTGAAAAAATGAACTAGAAAGAAGGGGAAAAAAAAAAAAAAACAATACACTCGGCAAGCTGAAAAGCAAAGATAAATCCCATCACATCTGAGTTACTATCTGGCAACATAAATTGTTGATGTAAGAAATAATCAAAATTAGGGCGCGAAAATCACTTTTCAGCTCCTAACTTCTAAAATACTGCAATCATCAAAAAACTTTAAGCACAAAAGTTGTTCGTCTTAACGAGGCTCTAATTTGCTTAATATAATTTATTTGTCTAAATTCAATATTAAGAAAGTTATAGCGAAATGAAAATTTCAACTACACACTCTTTTCAACCCCTTGAGCTAGATGGGCCGTTTACGAACTCGTCCGAGATTTTCAGAATCGTAACAACATATTTCAAACCAGTTAAAATCCACATAAAAATTCCTCTACTGTTCGTTTCAGTATTCTCAGACGATCAATTTTCGACGATTCTATCTCATTAAGGGGAGAGACGCGGAAGGATGAGCGCATTTCCGGAATTCTTCGTCATTCTTTGACCATGATTTTCACCTTATTAGATCCTTTTTTGTTCCATTTTTTTTTTCATGTGAATATACTGTCGTTTCTGACCGTATTATTTTAATTCAGTCTGGGAATAATCCGAGTTTATTTTATCGTTAAATGTAAACATCCCATCCTTTCGCCTTTCCCCTCACCCCTATTTTGACGAATTAAACCAATCCTAACGCATGCGCAAAAGCGCGGAGGGTTTTACAATCCGTTGTCAAACAATAGTTCACAAAAGAACATGGACAAATCGTTATATATATATATATATAACGATATATATATATATATATATATATATATAAAGCATAATTTAAGTACAAAAAATAAGGGGTAAAAAATACGTCAGTCTACATCGCACACATCTTGGTTCATTTTACTATAAAATTTTGATAGGTATATATTTGATACTTGTAGTCTTTGGAAAGAAAAAGTTAGTTATCTTTAAAGGAATGTTGCAAATATTAAAGATTTTTATCACTTTGCTCAGAGCGTAAGAACTTGCTGAATTTACAGTTTTCTACAGCTCGTCTTATAAGTAATTCAATAAAAAGTGGAATTGGATCAGGAAATAAGGACAATTCCAGGACAGTTAATATGGGCTAAATTAAGATAAATTAATTATAAGTTTAATTTAAAAGATATCATTACATATATTTATGAACTTTTGAATAAAGGTTGGTTTTGGGATCTAGGTACCATGATCGATGAAGAACTGTAGAAATTTTCTCGCAGTCTTGTCATGAGAACCATTGCAATAGGTAGTCTTCCTATAGGAATCTATATAAAAAAAATGGGGCAGCTCTTTTTCATCTTATAGTGCATATTTGCATATTTTATTTATAGAAGAAATTTTAGAAATTTATACTAGCATAGAAAGATAAAAAAACTGCCTAAGGAAAGCTGAATAAATTTGTACTTTCACAAAAATAAATCTTTTTTTTTTAATGTCAAATAACAATATATGCAATCTCTAGGACATTAATCCTGTTTTCCTCAGGCAGTTTTTCCTCTCCTCACACGACACCAAACATATGGACTTACGAATGCTCTGCAGGTGGGAGGCAGGTAAGGAGCGAGTGAGTTGGAAAACATGTAGAGTAGGAGAAAGGGAGGGGATCTGACCGTATCGCACGCGGGCGTTTCCTTCCAAAGAACTCGTTCGTAATGGGTAGGTCATGCACGATTTGCTTGGGAGGGGGTGCAACAATTCGGGGAACTGTACCCAGAAATAGTTGTGGTTCCGAATGCGCGATTTTTTTAACACCGAGAGTAAATATTATGGTTCTTTTAAATTCAAAAACATAACAAATCCAATACCATAATAACGTCAATTAATCAAACAATAGACCTTGCATATCGGCCTTGACCCTCCCGTGTCTGGGATATTTTTTAAAAAAAAAAAAAAAAAAAAAAAAAAAAAAACCTATTTCATTTTTTCCCCTCTCCAGTATATATTATTTTCTTCTAATCTTGCGCATTAAGTTATTGCTTAAATATACATTTATATATGGTTTTGAATTTTTATAATATTATAAATACTTTTATAATTTTGAACTGAAGGGTTTCTTTTATTCCATATTTAATTTTCATATTGCTCATTTTGTTTTAAATCTTATCTCAATATCAAGGAGACAACCATGAGCAATTTTATACTCGATTTGTAAAACTTTCCACTTTAAACAAAGTGATCAATGGATTAATTAAAGGGGGGAAATATTGGGACTCTAATTGCATGCAGCAAGCAGTACAATATGATAATGATATTTTCACGGTGAATTTTACTTAAAAACTATTTGTAGAATTTATCTATTATGCATTTTCAATGTCTTTATTAAATACAGGAAGAATTTATTAGATAGGCTTGATTACTTTGCTTTCAATAGTTTTTATATTTAAAGTGGGAAAAAAAAAAGAGGAAACATATTTACAAATTCATTTTCGATTGAAAAAAACATTTCATACAATGATAACAAAATTAAATATTAAATAGCAAATAGAGTAAAAAACATTATTATAGATAATTAACTTTGAAAAATTAATAATTCATTGATAGGAAAAGGAGAACTCACTTTTTTTACCAGATATTTTTCCCAGAAAAGCTGCTTAAGCTTAGGAATGTTTTAAATATTCTTTACAATCAGAAATGTTTGAATTATATTTTCTTAAATCACCAAAACGTTGTGTTAATTTTATCAATAACAAAAATATTAATACTATTAAGAGGACATCTCGAAAGAAAAAAGAAAAGAAAAAAAAATTCCGGCTTCTTGTTGAAGGAAATACAACATAACTCTACTTCTTCGGATGGGAAATTTTTTTGCCATTAATATTCATAACCTTTTTTAATGTAATAATTCCAAGCAATAGGAGATTTCGGAAATCACATGATCCTTTTTAACGTAATAATTCCAAGCAACAGGAGATTTTTAAAAATCCCATAATCTATTTTAATGTAATAAATACAAGCAATAAAAAATTTTGAAAATCTTTTTTTTTTTTTTTTTATTTCTCTCTCTCTTCCTTGTTGTGATTTGTGTCTAAGTGAAGTAACAAATTTTCTTTTATGACTAAAAGTATTCAAAATATACTTTCTAGATTTTAATTAATGTTAATTTTTTGCTTTTTAGGGAGCTTAATGTGGTCGAAAGTTGTATTATCAATTTAAAAATTTATATGACATTTAAAACCAGTTTTAATTCAAAATTCATTCGATAGGATCAGGCTTTAAAAGACCAGTTTTGCTCACAGCATAATTTTCAAAATATTTCATTGGCATTGCCATCAACTATGACCAAGAATTTTATGTATAGTATCTTTAAGAGTTTTTCAAAAATATGTTAATTTTTCGAAAACATTTCAATAGTTATGCTATTAGTTAATTCCGTGAAAACCCTGGTCAAGCCGCAGATGGAAAAATAACATTTAGGTTCTAATCACACTTCGAACAATTTCTGGGAACTGCTTCGTATAAAAAGAATTAGTGGACCACCCTTTGCGAAAAGATTACAAAAAGGCGAAAAAAATCTTGTTAGAATCCGTAAATCATAATAAACGAGGGTCACTTTTAGCATGGAGAATATGTGAATCATATGGGTCACGTGACCGACAGCTACGTGATGTCATAATCAAGCGGGCTCTTTCAAATGTATCTCAGAAGGTTCGACCTCCCCGGCGGTATGTCTTTGGCGGTGTGTTTGTTGACGTTTTTTATTGACGAAACCCTAGCTTTTTGCGGCGCCTTTGAAGTAGGGTCGGACAGGCGTGGGCTGGCCCCAAAAGAGTCCCGAGCGAATCTTCCAATATCCAAACCAATTTTCTTGAGATACACTTCCGCCAGTGTTGAGCACTTAGCTCAAGTCCGGTGATGCCGTGGTAAAACAAAATATCGGTTTCAGACAAAGATCCAGATTTGATAGACATTGACTTGAGTGGGTGTATGGCGCCGAGGTCACGGCATTTTTTTTCCCCCTTCTTTATATTTAAAGGCTTAAGTACATAAAAAGCGAAATTATTTTGTATTTGCAACAATCCCAAACTTGTATTTAGGATATAATCCAGGACCGATCCAAAGAGGATGGGACCCGTGGAAACGCATGTCTCATGCCTCTGCTTAATTTTGCAAAAAGAAAATTATTGGATTTCTCTTTCATTGGATTTCCCTTTCATTTATTTATTTTTAAATACGATTATACATTCATTTTAATATTATCACGTCCTTTGGATACATTCCAAACTTGTAGCTATCTACTGCGCTTGCAGATTGCTAACACCGCGTCTACATAATTCTAGTCATTTTTTTAAAAAATACTATTATTTATGAAAAAAATTCAAAATTTAGATTTATGAATGAAATGATTATTAGAAAACATTCTAAATTTAAATTTAGATTTTAGATTTCATGCGGCTTTTAAGTAAAATTCGGATAATTTTCATAAACAGGCTTTCGACAGTTTCAGATAATCTCCTCAGATGTTATAAGAATTCAAATGTGACTTTAATGTGCGATACTGATTGCAATTGATATATTTAATAAAATCGAAATTCGGTATCGAGTTTTTTTTTTTTTTTTCCGGATCATAATAATACAAAAATTGAACTATTTATTCACAAAGAATTTTATTGAAATTATTTAATATAAATTTATTTGAATTATTTATTTGAATTATTTAATATAAATTTATTTCTGAACTGAAAATAATATCGGTCTTACCAAATACCATTGCATTTGCAAAAAGACTTTTCTTAAGATCGAAAATAATAATGAAGTCACATTTTAAGATTAACATTGTCAAGAATGATTTATCTCCTTGGACATTTTATCTATTATCCGCATCGGCTAATAATTATATTAAATTATAATTAGTTATTATCAAGGAATTTGTTTAAAAAAATACCGTAGGTTCCCAAAAATCAAGCCGTGGGGGAAGGACAAGCCGGATGACAAAAATACCAGATAGGTTGGAGTTATATAAATGCTCATTTCTCAGTCCGCCCATATAATTACACCCATTTATTAATGAAACCTATTTCCTTTACATTTTCTAACCTGTTAGTAAAGGCTAGTACTTCATAAATGTTTGTTATGAAATATCGATATCATTTTGAAAAAATATTTCAGGAAAAGGAAATCCAAAAATGAAAATATTGCTGAAAATATTGAAATAACATAAAATAAATATTTTATAAAATTTAATTTAATTTTTATAAAAATTAAATCCTTTATATAGTATAATAGGAACACATATATTTTTCTAAATAAACAAATATTAAGATAAACGTAGGTTTAATTCTTTCAAAATTAATGAAACTTATTCCATTATTCGCTGATAATTGATCACATTAATATGAAAATATAATTCTAAAATGAAAGAATCAAAATTGGTAGGTTTTAGTTTTTGAAAATATCCACTACTTCGACAATGTATATATTTCTTCATTTTATCGAGGGGAATTATTTTTCTAACGAAGCCGGATAGCTATGATATTTAAAATTTGAATTGTAAAGAATTAAAGTCATCATGGCCTATGACGCAGGAAAAGTGATGAGAAAGGAAAAGAATTTCTATCATCTTTGTATTTGTTGTTAGAAAATCGAATTATTGGTTTGTGTTCGCGACACTTTTTAAGATGCTCGAATCTATATCCATTTTGTTGGAATTTCATCCATTCCAAATTTCATTCTTGGTTTATGGTTTTAGCTTATTATTTTGATCACAGAAAAACATAATACAAAAAATGTGCTTTTCGGATTCAGTTAAAACTTGGCGTTCAAAACTGGGTATTTCGAAACTTGGAGATTTGTCAAAATATCGAGTTCGAATTTTTTAAACGATTACAATACTTTTTCTGTTTACTTCATATGCAAAAAAGTAAAAATAAATGAATAAATAATGAAAAATAAATAGAATAATAATAATAAATTTGTTGCCTATAGACACCCATTTTCAGGACTGATTTTAAATGGTGCATCAATTCTCTAACTTTTACTACATTAATGTCTGTTTAAGTAGGAATAATTAATTTCATTCCATTTCCCACTTTTTCTGCCTTACTCAATCTGAAAATAATTAGCCATAGTTCAAAATATTTTCTCTGTAGTAATAAACATTTAAAATTGCAAATGATGTTTTCGTTAAATATTCATCATTGAATAAAACAAAAGGTGAAGGTAAAAACTATTGCTGAAAAACATGTGTTCAGATATTTTGAAAATTTATTTTCAAATCCTATTCCAAAACTGCGCTTGTGACACAAGGCTATGATATCAAAAGAATTGGAAATGAAGAATCCGATGGACACTAAAAATGAATTAGGAAACTGTAGTCTAATAAAGAGAATTTTCAGGAAGAAACCATCAGTTTTATGTGTTCAAGCATCAAATAAAGCAAATAATAATTTCTGAAATCTTGCTCTTTAACAAACAATAATACGAATAATAAAAGCATTGCACATATTTATGTAAAAGATTCCACAGACCGGTTTAATGTCGGATTTATGCAAGTAGGTCACTGGTTCTTCAAATGGCTACAGACATGACACTCAACCGCAGGGGGCGTAGCTCAGATGGTAGAGCGCTCGCTTAGCATGCGAGAGGTACCGGGATCGATACCCGGCGCCTCCATTTACTTTTTTTTTATTGTTTAATATGATGCAATATAATAGTCTAGAAAGAGAAGTGCAAATGCTCAGTATATCACAGAATGAAAGCACAGGATTGTCGTTTTTTTTAAAGAGCAAAATATAAATAGAAAATGAAACAAAATTTTGAATCTGTGCATCCGTGTTCATTGCTATATAATTAATGGTTAAAGGGAACGATAAATTATATTATGCACATGGCGCAACTCATGTTATTCCCACCAGAGATCATTAGAATAGTAGCAATTTCCACCCTATTATTACAGTGATTTATTTTTCATCTTTGTTTCTCATGTAATTAAAGATATCCTCAGTTTAATAAGAATTAGTTAATAAGAAATAATCGGAGTTTTATTAAATTTAAACACCAAGACAGCATGGGCAGGAGAATATAGGATAAAACCAACAGGTATCGTCTCCCCAAACATTTCTCGTATACTTTCTAAAAAATATACTTGCGCCTCATTAATCACATGCCATTAGTAAACAATTGTTATGAAAGAGTTTAATAGAATGGGATCTTTTTAAAGATTAACCGGGATTGGGTTGAAGATGAAAATCAAAAATGCGGTATTAGGTTAATGCTGAATATATTTTGGAAATTTATTTCCTAGACCTTTCAAATCAAAATTTGATACAAAATACAATTATAATCAAAAACTGATATACTAAATTTCATATATTTAAGTCACTGGTTTTTGAGTTATCGCGTTTAAATTCATGCGAAAGTACAACCAGCGGATGGTGAATTCCGGTTCTAAATTGGATACACCCTTCAGATGTTAAATGTCAAAAAAATATCCATCGCCTTATAATTATCGTTTTAGTCTTTATTCGAATATCCATAGAAATATTCTTCCTCTGAATGGATTTAGTTTAAAAGTTGATATAAATCTGTGAATTTGGAGTACATATCATAAACCAAATATCAGCCATTTAGCTGAAAGCGTTCTTCAGTTGTGGTCACGGATAAAAAAACAAATGATCAGGTAGATAAACATAATTCCAAAATGTGGTTTTTGAGATTTAAGAAGATTAGAAACTTACAAATACGTGAAAATTTCGAATTAGAATTTTTTTCCCCCTCTTTGTATACTTTTTATACAAGAAAGTAAAAAAGATGAAAGGTAGAAAGTTTTTTTTAATACTATTATCATTAAAAAACAATCGATTACAATAATTGATGTAAAAATATCAAAAGTCGAAAATCGGCCCTTGACCATGCCACCAAAAATGACCATTTTCCTTTCGAACCTTAGCCTTATCAGAGCTATCTGTCGATGAAGCTGCCTGTTTATTTTGAAATTTGCGTTTTAATCTATTATATGCTAAAAGTTTAAATGAAATTTAGATCATTTCAAAAACTTATTATTAATTTCCTCCGATCTATATTTTTAGATAGATTTGTATGGGAAGACTATCTATTGCATCTATTGCAATGGTTCTTATCACAAGACTTCGAGAAAACTTCATTTCTTTCCCAATCATGGTCCTAAATCCAAATTAATTCCCAAAGTTTTATCTTAATTTAGCCCATAGTAACTTCATTCTAAAATATTCCCTTATTTCCTGATCCAATTCCATTTTCTCTACTTAATTAATTCAAGAGAAGCGTTATAAAATTGCTGAATCGTCTAAAAACTTCACATTCCCACGCTCCGCGAGAAGGGATAGAAAAATGTCCGGTAAACACATTCTTTTTAAAAGATCCCTGTGTTTCCCTTACTTGTGATTGACATGCGTCGGAAATCCCTATGAGAATCTTAATAATATATTAGCACTATGAAAAAATATTTTCCCTGCCAATATCTCATGTTATAAAGACGAGGGATATATTTTTCTTGCTTCTTCAACATTTCTGCTTTTGTGTCGCGCAGAGAGTGGACGTGCCCGATAGTAACTTAGATGCAAAAGATCTACTTTGTCTTCCAGCTTGCAGAGGATTTTTTTAATTTTTTATTTAAATTAAATTCCCACCTCACAACGCTTTAATGTAGATATTGCTTACCTAATCTGTTTACAGTTGCTACGTCAAAAGCTGGTTTCTAATTTCTCAACAACAATAAAAATCAATAAAAGTATTACACGTCACAGCGACTATATATCAGCCTCCTACAATGAATGCTTCTCTGTTTTCCTCAGCTCTGATTGACGAACGATATCCTCATCGTCCGATGAAATCTTACCTGCCCGGTCTGGTACGGGCCTGTTCTCTGTGTCGGGTGAGAGGTCAGTGAATCTTCGCTCGGTCGGAAGTTGAGGAATGCCCGCTGACTCATCCATCCCTCGACCGCAAAACGAAAAAAAAAAAAAAAAAAAAAATTAAAAAGTGGAATAACAGCGAGTCGGAAATGACTACCGATAGCTCATAATCGGCGCGATAATTCGGTATTGACTTTGCTTTTCGAGTTCTACTTTTTTTTGGTGTTATCGAGTTGCGGCGAAGGTGTGACTCATCGATGACTCAGTTCCTGGGGGAAAGAAAAAACAACTTTTATTTTGTTGTTGTCTCTTATCGAACAACAACAGTGCTTAGTTCCACTTTGTACTTCAGCAATGTTTGCAATCTTCTTTAACATCTATTTTTAAAATTCAAGGAAGATTTATGAGCCAATACAGGCAAGGCTAAAACTGTTTTCAGGGCAAGAAAGATATGGTTTATTTATTTATTTTTAAATTCGTAACGAGCTTTATGAAAGGTGATAACCTTGATTAAATATATTTTTAGTTTCAAATATCTTCTTTCCTATGAACATTGAAATAAAGTATCGAAGTTCCGAATAAAATTATATTCATGAATATTTTAAAAGATATCACAATTCTCTGATGATTAAAAGATATTAATTGCCTACCGTTGGACAAGTGAATTAAGACATGGCATTTCATGACGGAAGTTAATTCATTCAAACAGGTGAGTACTTTATTTTAAGTCTAAAAGAGAACTATTTTGGTCTCTTTGAATTATGGGCACAGATGACGAGACGAGGATGATTTCTGAACCAGCATACTTCTCCACTTTCTTACTCAACACTAGGGAGTTTCTCCCTAAAGATTTCATATATATCAGATCCATAAACAAAAGGATTTTGGGTGAAATCAAGTCTCGAATAATCTATTTTCTATTCTCGAAGCCGAATGTTGCAAAACCTATGTAACATTTTATAATTGAAGAGATTTAGATGAAGAAATAAGATTATGGTCCTATCTTTTGGCTGTGTTCGTAAGCAACATTATTCAAGAATTAATTAAGAATAATAATACACGATTTAATAACGAACTGCTCGTGATGGTCGTGGTAGCTGCTGGAAGATTTTCTGATTTACCTTCAAGCAAGCTACAAAATGACAGATGCAAAGGCTAGTTTTTTGAGAAAAATATCATAAGGGACAACCTATTCCCATGTACGTCAGATTTCAACTTCAAATAATATTTAGATACTCCAAGGTCATTTGATCGTCTGAAATTCGCCTTTTTTTATGAGTCCTTGGTTCATGGATTGAATCAGATATGTGAGATTCCATGGCAGTTTAGACTTACTAAATTTTGCGTAATTTGAGGAACTTTTGTTATCGTCGTATCTCGGGTATACTTTTATATGGTATGTGCTTCAGGTATGTTTCTGTATGGCATTTTTCGAATAGTCGCTTTATTAAATATTATTTGATACACTTTTCAGGTGATCTTATGTTTGTCCTTAATTTAGTTCTGTCATTATGCAACAATAACAAATTTCTCAATTTTTTATAATGATCACTAATTATTGGCCAGGTATTTATTCTAAGAGAAAATTAAAAAAAGAATCTTTCAAAATTTAAAAGAATTTATATCTCTCTTGTTTCATTTATATGCTGGTTTGATGAATTAAAAAAAAGTTTCAGAATAGCTGGGATGATATATTATTGACAGGACAAAAGTCAAGCAATTTGGGGTAAATGTAAGTGCTTATGTAAGTGCTTTGAAGGGATTAAAATACATAATCTGTAACGTTTTTTAAAGTTGTAATCTTCCTTTGGAAGACGTAGCAATCACAGTGAATCCAGTAAGCAGAAAATTAGACAGCTATATACCTTTGGTTATGGAATAAGAGAACGTGGCACCGAATTTTGCAAATTCTATTGTTACTTTGATAAATAAAAAGTCGGGAATGTTGAAAAAAAAACTATAAGTTTGCAAGAAAAAGCATTAGAGGGAAAACTTCATTCAATAAAAATTATCCTTTGTAATATAGCAATTAAATAAGATGTAAATATCGTTTAAAGTAATATTTCTGCTAAAGTTTTTGTTAAATAGAAGAAGACATAGATAAATCCAAGTTTGCTGATTGAAGATTATACTGCTTTTTATACAATACTCTAACGAGTATCCTTAAATACTTTTCTCAATAATTATAAGATGGAAAATACCTTTTACGGAACATTTAAAACATGGTTTACTTAGAATTCTATCACAGCCATCGTTGTACGAAAAGTGTTCGAAGTGAAACGTGTAGATTTTTTAGAAAACATCTGCTCGAATTCCATTTTATCCTCTGATCTTTACCATTACAGTATCTGAGTTCAAGTTCATGCTTAATTCGTTTACATGCCATGCCCTTCATTTCTCGAAAAAATTGGGGAGGGGAGTTAAAGAATGGTTTTCATGATTACTGACCCCCTTGGCATATCCCCTTCACAGCTTGCCATTACGCGGAAAACAATAGAAGAGCCTTCGAGTAATGCAGCATCGGTCGATCACGCCGCTGCCAGGTGATGTACTGCATGATAGGGGGCAGCTGCAAACGATTAGGGAGCGTGTCGTTTGACGCCTTTTGGGGTTGATATGCGATGCGGGCCCCGGATGTCACGAGCGGCCCCCGTGTCTGCCTGCCAACGGATGCCTCTGTGTCCTTCGCGTGCGCCCGTCATCTTTTCAAGAGGTTAAACATACCGGTGGCTCAAAATGCAATTTTTGAGTGGCTTTCATGAGGGGGTGTTGCCCTCGCCTCTTTTTGTGAGTATGCTCATGAATCATGGAATGAGGTCTCATAGGGTTAATTTTTGTGATGGTAATCTTAAACTGAATATAATCTGGATAAATCACTAAAGACAGATAACGTAAAATTAGCTGATTTTTTTTATCACGTATGCTCATATAATTCACAAAATTATTTTATTTCTTAAAATTACAATATTATTGTGTGCATTTCTTATAGATTTTCCCCTTCTTTTTCGCTTTTAATAAAGTAGAGTTGCAAACAATTCATTTTTAAGTAACTTGAAATTCCTTTCTTTCATTCTCTCTCTCTCTCTTTCTTTGCAGCTCTTTTATGCACTCTTAAATTCTTCGCGTATTTCATTTTGTTTTTATTATTATAATCATACATGATATATATCGTTGCTTGCTATTTTATAGAAAACTGCTTATTAAATGAGTATTTTACGAAGAGTGGCAATAGCAGATAATGCTGCACTTTTGATCGATTTTCATATTAATGTTTACTGGCCTGACATGTATGTTCACAATTATCTTGCAAGTGTTGATCTTGAAGCTGCTAAGTTTTGCATTTATTACATAGTTTAATACAACAAAATTTTCGATGTTAACATTTTTTATTATGTTTTTTTTTTTTTTTAATTTAGATGATGGTCAGAGGTATGACGTATTGCTTTATCTTCCACCTGCATTTATATTAAGCCAAACAAAGATGGGAAAATGAATTTCATTCACATAAAATGACTAGAAAGTTATTTTTGATTTAATTTCAAATTTTTATTAATAAAAAATGGTATTTACAAGAGTTTGCAGTTTTTAAAAGTTTCGATTTTTTTTCAAAAATATATTCATTATATTACTGTTTTATAAACGAGAAAAATCTTTACTGAATTTTATAATTCGGGGAAAAAATTATTACTACTTTTAGAATTTTTTTTTCTTAACATTTGATTATTAAACAGCAGAATTTCTTTCGACTCAGTTTCTCTCTCTCTCTCTCTCTCTCTCTCTCTGTATATATATATATATATATATATATATATATATATATATATAAGCATTATTTTGTGTGAAGCAGAATGCAGTTTCAAAGGTAGTGACAGACTTTCGATTTCTTGACGCCGTTTTATTTCATCTTGGAGATACAGGCATTATGTACAAGCAGGAGCACACACATAACACAGAACGACACAGAAAGGAACGAAGGAAAAGCTCTTCTCTGTTGAGAGGGATTACGGCTCATTGGGACCGCAGGCCCCACCATCCGTAAATCTAAAAATGGTTAACTTTGGAGTGATATGAAACTGACCTTAGTAATTACAGTGCATCATACATGGTTTATTTTAGTTTGGAAGTATTGTTTTCTTGTGTGTGGAAAAAAGAAAAAAAAAAGGGTTATGTATTATTTGTCTGCAATTTAAATTGCAAGGGCACAGCGAGGTCTGCGTTTGTTGCAGGTGTCGTTTATATCATATGTCGGTAGATTACTTAGGGTGGGGTTGTCTATATTTATGATGTTTCCATAGAAGTTTTGGGCTTGTTTGAGGATGAATTGTTTGATTGGGGGGATGTTCAGAGCTTTAATGATTTCCGCATTTCTGATGAACCATCTGGCCCTGACTATCATCCTTAATGTTTTGTTTTCCAGTGCGACTATTTTTTGTAGGTTAGTTTTCGCCGTAGCAGCAAAGATCGGACATGCATAAGTAAGTATTGGATATGCTAGGTAAATGAGGACTTTATTGTTTATTGAGAGACCTGAATTTCTGCAAATTAGCGGGTATTGGATTCTGAAAGCCAAATTAAATTTTTCTCTTGTTTTAGTTATGTGCGTTTTGTAATTTAAGTTTTTATCTAGTGTTATTCCCAGGTATTTGACCTCGTTTTGCCAGCTGATTTCAGTGTTGTATATTTGGATTTTGGGCCAGTTATTATTTTTCTTGAAGAATAAGATTGCCTCTGTTTTGTCCACGTTGAATTTTATTTTCCAGCGGGTTAGCCAATTTTCGAGATTATTAATGTAATTTTGTAGGGGGATGATTGCTTGCTGAGGGTTTTTGCCTTGGGAGAGAATTGCAGTATCGTCTGCATAGAGACTTATTTTCTGGAAAAATACAGCAATTGCTGCGGAAAGCTGCATCTGTCCTTCTGTTATAAATTGTTCACTTTTTGTCTGTAACTTCAGATTTTGTATAATGTTCGTTCAGTACCTATGTAGTATATGTTCTGTGTTTGTTGTAGGGCTTCTGTTGCTTGTTATAATTTCATTAAATGCTTTTTGCTACAAAAGGAAAGTCAGTAGTTTTAACTTTTATTAGCTACAACTGGTGACCCGGACGTGATTCTTGAGATCTGGAGTCAGGAGTCCTGAAACTTAAAACGCATTCTTTAGCCTCTTTACTGTACTGGGAAATTAACTATATGGACATGCGTCAAATTGTATTATACAAATCAATTAGAGAATATTTATGACGAATTCTTATGGTATAAAATGTTATTAAACATGCTTAGAGAGTTAGTTGACTGTAGAAGCTCCCTTCAGACAACAGAAGTCAACGCAGGCTTTCTCTGCGATCCAGCATGCCGGATGACAGCTGTGTATGACCGCGTTCCCCGGATCCGTTCGGAATGCCGTCTTGATAAGGACATGAGGGTGTAATCTGGTATCTTTTTTTTTTTTTTTTTCATGACATGCGGGGCTTTTTCTTGCCCAGGTCATTGTTTGGGTGTTTTCTTGTCAGAAATGATAAAAATGTACACAGTTTGAATAGAAATGATGTATATAAAGAAAAAATTTAAGGCTTCCGCAAGCAGCATTATTTATCATGCTCTCGGACCCTGTTTACTTAACTGATTTACCAATTACTCTCTGGATAATGTCGATGCTTTCATGTGATAATTCGTCAAGAATCTTACTACCGGTTTGAACGTAAATCAACATCAACTGATATATAAAACTGGCAAAGGCAGATCAGCATTTATTAGATTATCTTCATGATTTAAGCCTCCATTTACATTCAGAAATACAAAGAATAAATTTTGATAATATGCACATCTTAAACCTTTCTGAATCAGGGGGGGGGGACACATCGTTGGCATTAGATATGTCGGTGGGTCTATCTGTGAACACGATTGGATTAGTTATTTACGAATGAATCATACTTATTGTTCGAAATTTTTATTTCCACCCCTATTTCCTAATCAGTCTTTTTTTTTTTTTTGAGTACCTTTTGTTGTTCTACTTTTACCTCCCACCCCCAATTATTCCCAGTGCGAATGTTTCATTATTAATGCTAAAGGCTTAGGTTAGTTAAATGAACTCGAATTAACTTAATAACATTTGTGGAATTGATTGATTTGTAGGATAACATTGTGATTTCATAATTATTTCCGTTCTTTTTATTATTCCTTTGATTTTGTGTTAAGGCAAATGAAAACAGCTTTGAAATAATTTATCATTGACTTATTATAAAGTTAGCAATTATTCATCGCAATAATCGATAAATAGAAAACAGTTCAGAAGAATCCTTGAAAATGTAAGTGGATTTTTATAAAATCAGGTTCAAGTATTGAAATGAAGACATAACGTTATATTTGGAATTGCATTAAAATTACTGGAATATTTCCTATTAATATGCATATAAAAACGAATACATTCTTTGCCCAAATTCTTTGTTCATTAAAAGTGTAAAATAATTTTTTAATTAATAAAATGTTAAATAAATAAATTGTAATAAAATAAATAAAAAATTCTTTATTATTGATTAAAAATAATTATTATTAATTAATATTAATAAATTCCTTTACGGGAAGGCTGTTTGTCTGCGTATATATCAGTGATAAATTCATTTACAGGAAAACAGCTTGTATGTATGTGAGTAATAAATTCTTTTACAGGTTGTTTGTGAATAATAAATTCATTTACAGGAAGGCTTTTCGTCAGTGTTTATGTGAAAAAGATAACTCAGATTTGCTTCGAGGTGGACAATGTTATTATGAGTATGTTATTTTCACCAAAATTGAAGTCTATATCAAGCATTAGACTAAATATCCGACTAAAAGTTGACTAAAGTTACTCATCTGTAATATGAATGAAGAAATAGTATTTCGCACATGATTCTAATAGCAATCAACAAAAATTGACAGTTTTTAAATTTTGAAAACTTTGATTCCATTGTAATTCCATACATTTGATTTTATTTAATAATAAACAATTCATAAACAAAAACTTTGGTAGCGTAGGTAATATGATATTTCTAAATGAATTAGTAATTTATTCAATTTATAACAGGTTTTCATAGCTGTATAGTTTTCAAATGCTTAAAAGCGCTAAAATTGCATTGCCACATGAACAAAATTAATTGCGCCAATATTGAGTGCATCTGCAATTTTCTAGTAATAGAACATGTTTCTATGAAAAATATTCTGTAAGTAAGGTTATTAAATTTTTATACGAGTAACATTTTTTTTGTGACAAGATTAAATGTAAAAAGAAATCCTCTAAACCACTTTAATTTGATTAATTTAATTATTATTGACTATTTAATTATTTTTCCATATTATTGACCACTGGATTATTATTGAATTTTTATTACATATTATTGACTGGTTATTATCGACTATAGAATTCCCTCTCTCCCCCTCCATATTTTCCATCAAAAGCCAATTCAATGGTTGAAGCATCAATTCGTGATATATAAAGTGAAATTTCATTTAATATATTAATGAATGAATTAATTAATAAAATAATTAGCATACATTCGAAGAAAATATTTTGAATACAGACGATTTTTCTTCATTATTAAAGACATACCTTTACCGTCGAATCCAATAAAACCATATGTTGTGTAAGATGTCGATATATAGAGTTCCGTCATGCAGAAAGGCATATTACAAATTCTTCATTGTAAAAAAAAAAAAAAAAAAAACTACGCATAATTAATTTTTTATTATTAAAGAAGAATTAAACAAAGGTAAAACAAATTCATTTTAATTAATATTCAAATAACAATGATTTTTTTTAATGCTTCTTTCTTATTACCGCGTTTTTATTTTTCCTTCCAAGTTCTGAGTTTTTTACTAGGCTGAATTTCATTTCCATTTTCGTAATCAGGCTACATTCGCTGTAAGAAATCTAAATCAAAGCTGATTTTGAAGTAAAAATAACACTCAAAGTTAAGAAAGAGATTCGTAGAATGGAAGCAAGCATCTTATTCACTGGCAAATACTTATTACTTTTCTATAAACGACTTCCATCCTCTCGTGAGTTTCTATCACAATAAGGATCAATCAAACGTCCCCCCCCCTTATTTACTTTATATGTTTTTTACGAATGAAAACAATTTTTTATTGCAATAGAAATTCCTAATATTTATTTGTTATATAGAAATTTTTATTCGATAAACAGAAACTTTCATTGAAATTTCATGAATCCTAAAAAAAGGATGTCTTCCCCGTGATCTGGGCGTCCCGGGTTCGAGTCCCGGTTTGGGCATGGTTGTTCTTCTGTTGTTCTATCTGTGAGATGTGTGAATGTGCCCTCCTGTAAAAAGGGGTTGTGCAAGCGAATGAATGATGCGTGAGTGGCAAAGTCGTACTCTTGGCCCTAGTTGGCGCTGCTATAAAAAATAAGAGACGTTCCCCCTCAGGCTTAAATCGCTGTCTTCGTAACAGCGGGCTTGTCAGTGGCAAGTGCCATAAGAAACAAACAACAACAAACAAACAAAAAAAGGATAGGAATATGATGATTTTTGAAAAATGGAAATTCCAAATATGTGGGATTTATGCACAGTTATCCGATAAAATCCTTTAAATGGTATCAGTGAGACTATATTATTAGTGGTTATTGTATATAAAAATCATTCATCTTATTATTAATATTCATCTTAAATATTATTCCTCTTTTTGCAATAAATTTGAATCGTTTGTTAAGTAAAAAGCGAGAAAACCTGAGACATTCGATTCAAATTCAGGAAATTTGACAGGAGTTTTCATTTTAAACAAAGAGTCAAAATTTAGAACAATCTCGTTCAATGCGGAAAGGTAAATGGTTCACCAAATGCATTTTTTTTTTTTTTTTTTTTTCGAATTTAAATGTATTTGAAATTTGAAATGCTCCAAACGTTTGGAGCTTTGAGGTCGTTATAAAAACTTATGACAAATATTCTTATTATACATGAAAATAAATCTGAGTATTCCAGATATCGAGTTCTTTTAGATAGTTAGAATTAAATTTTTTATTCAGAGGAGGGCCGCGGTGATCTGGTTGTAAGGTCTCGGCTTCGGAACCGGTTTCAGATTCGTGACCCCATTCCACCGAAGAACCGTCGTGTAAGGCGGTCTGTTGCCCATTAAATCCGTCATGACCAAACGTCCTCCCGCTGGTGTGGTGTGGTGTGGAGAGGGGGGTGCCAGCTCAGGTGTCGTCCTCGTCATCTAACCACGGTACAAAATTACTAGGTCCATCCCAAAATAGCCCTAGTGTTGCTTCAAACGGGACGTTAATATAACTAAACAAAACCAAACCAATATTCAGATAAAAATCGATCAAAATTCTAATAAATATCGAGTACGTAAACATAAAAATATTGATAAAAATTAACTTTAAAAAAGATTATAAAATAACAACCACTTTTATTTTTAATTTATCTTTACATGATAAAAATGAAAAGGTAAATGAAATAATTAAAAATTAGAGCACCCTAAATATTTTTTAATAATATATTGCTGCTAACAAACAACTTCATGCTCTGAGAATATAAAACTGAATTTTTTTGAGCTGACAAACGAATAACGAATATTTCATTACAGGAATTAATAAGAATGAAGGTGTTTTATTAAAATATTCGTTGAAATCAAAAAAGATTTGTATTAAATCAGAAATATTCGTATTGTTAGAAATATTCGTTTTTTGAGCAATTGGGTGGGGTTGCAGAAAATTTAGGGGTGTTTTTTTCGTATTATGAAATTTTTATTGTAGATCGGTAGTGTTAATTGCTATACGATGATTTTTAATTGAACATATTTTCTTTATAAAAAAAAGATTGATTGATTGATTGATTGATTGAGTTTTATGGCGCAAGAGTATAAAAAAAAAAAAAAAAAAAAAAAAAAGATAGTTGATAAATTTATATCAGCTCCAAATCAATAATTTGCAGAAAAAAAAAAAAAAGGCTTAATAGTGTTCCCGTCTTGAAATAAAAGATGAAGAAATTCATCATAAGCCGTAAGGAAAAATTTCATTTTTGATAATGGGCTACATTATGAGAGGGGTGCTGGTTAAAATTAGTAAGAGTGGCTTTAAAAAAAAATCAAAAACGGAACTCTAGATCAAGTCACGCGTATTTTTAAGTTAAGTTTCAGCTGCGATTTCCGCACGACTAATTGCATCCTCAAAAGGCAAAGGTTACGAGATATACGTCGGGAAGAAAACCCACCTCTCACGTAAAAAAAAAAAGAAAAAGAAAAGAAAGCACATAGCAAGCGAAAAAGGACGCAAAAACAAAGTTTCAACTCGAGTCGGTGGAGAGCGGTTATGCGCCGAGGCGCAGGCGCACAGGAATCTTGGGCACGCGCGTGACATGGCGCGAGGGAGGAGGACCAATCAGGAAACTCATTGGGGAAGGATTAGGTGGGAGGGGGTTGTTTCATCCCCCCCTTTCTCAAAGCCGCAGACGAAAACGGTGCAGCAGTAGGCGATTTTAAAAATGATAACAAACAATGCCTTAACATGCATATTAAAATAGACCAAACGGTGTCTTTTTATTTGCTGCCTTATTTTGAATCCATTTATGTACATTGCGGTAGCGGCGAATTGTGATAATAGCGATCATCAGAATGCTTGACTCAAGCTCACAAGTTCTATCACAAGACAAATATTGCACATAAATTTATTTTTCAAAGTCAGATAATAAGTCATTCAAAAATTACACCTCATTTTAAAAATAACCTTTATCATCATATGTAAACAAATATGTTTTTCAGATGGATAATTTAAATACATATATATATATATTCTTAATAGCATTAAGGAATCAGAACACATATATTTTTAACTTCTAGTATACGAAGCCATACACAGTAAAAATATTAAAATAGTCAACAAGAAAAATGAAGCCTCGAGAATGAGATAAATCTTAACACCTCACTTAAGCCTCCGAAAAATACATTTTTACTTTTGTGTATCAGAAAAAGTATATTAATTGCCGAGAAATTGAAACTCAAGATTTTGACAGATTTTCAAGTTTTAGATCTCCACTTTCCAAAAGCACATTTTCCGAAAGTGTCGTCTCTGTGATAAAGATAACTCAAAAACTCTTTGGGGGGTGGGGGGATAGACGGATGAAATTTGGTATACAGTTTTTATACCAAATTTGTACATTTCTATCAAATTTTGAGCAAACTCTACTCAGAGAAAGCCTGTCTGTCCGGCAGTTCGAATATAATTTAACATGATAGTTACAAAACGATGTGAACCAAATGGATAAAATTTGATACATAGAATTAGCATCTATAGTCTAGACACCTATCAAATTTGTGCCAATTCTAACAAGGGGTTGACATGTAAACACGATAAACTGCTTGATTTGATATGTTCAAAGACACAATGACTTAAATATATCAAATTCGGTTTGTAATTTTGTAACTACATGTGTAGTTTTGTGTCAAATTTTTATTGGTTGGGAAAAGTGTGTCTAAAACACAAATTTGATTTTCGGGTACCGCATATCAGAGTTAATAGCCAAATAACTTGCGAAGGATGACACAACAGATTCAGACAAAAGGCTACCTAAATTCCCACCAAAAGTTAATATTTCGTAACTATTTATTGTACGTCAGTATTATGCAAGACGTTCTCTATGATAACACCTTTATTAGAGTGAATGAGGGAAATTTTTGGAGTAACCACTCCGGGGGTTGGAATCATGCGTCTAAGAATACGGTAGCTCAGAAACTCTTTAAGTTGGACGGAAGAAGTTGAATATTTACACCAATCTTAATTCCTATTAAATTTTAAACAAAATTAATTTGCACGAAGTTTGTCTGTCCCAATACAAGTGAATGCGATTACAAAATGTAATAAATTGTGTACTAAATTTATAGACTAGCTAAATAAATTTGATAAGCAATTTTAGCATCTAAGGTGCTGAATAGAATCGAATTTTGAATTAAATTCGTTAAAGGATTGGCATATTATTTGCGCATTCATTTGCATGCAAACGAAACAACTCAATAATTTAGATGAGTGAAATTTGGAATGCGATCTTATTATCTATTCAAACTGAGGGCTTGTTCCAGTTGAAATGAAAACCTTCAAAATACATATTCGGTCTTCTTCATAGTTCTTTGAAGCACATTGAACTGCTTACATTAATTAGTAATACAGAGTATAATCCTGAAAAGCAATAATCTTCAACCATATATATTGGAATTAATAATTCCGTTAAACCATAATTCTCCGTACAGCACGTATGCTATTTGTTAAATGAAACCAATTCGTGGTAGTATGATTCATATCAAGTGTTTCGAATTAACTGGTATTTTGCTATCTAATGAGCATTAAGACACACCACCAGTCTATATATTATATAGGTATATATTAAGATTTGAAGGTTAACTTTTAAGAAAAGAATACATAAAAATCTGTTCTGAGCCAAATGACTGATATAGCATTAAAGGATCAGAATCAGAAGAAAATATATATACAGAGTATACCTAAAAAAGTAGAACAAGCATTTATTTCCTTAAGGTTTTCCCATTCATTCTTTTAAAATCACATAAATAATAAAATTTAGCACAATTTACAAAGAAAATCAGCAGAAATAATCAAAACAATAAAATTATTTGATTTTTTTTTTTTTTTTTTTTTTGTTTCACATATATATTTCCCAAACCATTGAGATAAGAAATATTTTGATAAATAAATACTTTATGAATATTCAAAACTATCGTTAATAATTTTTTTTGTCAAAATTTCTCGACGTTTTCAACTAAAGGTGATTGTAAAACATAACTAAATGAAGATATCTAAAAATCTGTTGTCTATTTAATCTTCGAGAGTTTTTGACGTATGCATACAAAAATTTTTTGAAGTTGAATTGTTTTCAGTTTCCAAGTTTTCGCTGACCAAATCATTGCAAAATGCTCATTTTTCAGAAAATGCGTTCAAAAAATGTACTTGCACATTAGTTCATTTAAAACTTTAGATACCAATACTATTTTCAAGCTTTTTTTTTTTTTTTTTTTTTTTTTGACAGAATTGGCTGAAATGTGCAAATTGAGGCCATTTAAACAGGGAATTAATATAAATGTTTCAAATATTTCTTTTGGAGAATCTTAAAATAAAATCGATCAATCACATAACTAAAAATATATATATATATACAGTTTAGGCTTTATTTTTTGATCACACGATAAAATTCGAATTTTTCGAGCAAAACATTTTTACGACCTACTCAGATACTTTAATCGATGATCAAATCGGCTCTTTACCGACGTGTTAATGTTAATAATAATGAAATATTGTTTTTTTTTTTTTATGATCAATCTTTTTTTTCCTTACATTCCCCCTCCCCCTTCTTTTTTTCCTCCCCCCTTTTTTTTACTGAATGAAAGTTTATAGCTGTGATGTATGAAACATATATATATATATACATATATAAAGATTCAAAGTAAATCTCAAAATTCATTCAAAAGTGATGAAATAAATCATTTGATTACGAATTTATTGAATTACACATATTTTGACTAAGATTTTAAATTCAGACGATAATACAAATACTCAACATAAATCGAGCTCTTTGGCGCTGAACTTGACAGTGTCGGTAAAGGGGGAGATTAATTCTGATGAATTAATTTGCTTTGGAAGCATTCGAGCATTATTTGGAACTGCCGTCGCCATTTCGAACTTTGGTCAGATGATGAGAGTCATATGTGAGTCGGCATCTATTTTTCAATAACTATATACAAGTTCAACGAAAACATGTTTAACACGTAATATGATCCATATACATGGCAGATCTTTTGAAAGAATTAGATTTCGAATCTGAAACTTTCTTATTCCAAAGCTCAGATCTTACTACTATCATTTGACGTAGAAGAAACCATGCACTCGCACGTATACTAATCAAAAGAAAACATCATTTCAATTTCGGGACATTTTTTAAAAGAATTTTCAACTGTTTTTTAATTCGATTACTTATCAAAGTGGTCTAATTATTTTCATATTTGGTAAATTAATTCAATAGTGAACAGTTCTGATAAACTTTGTACTAGAATATTACGACTGTGTTGAAATTCTGAAATCTGTTTATCATTTTGTTGAAACTTACCATTTATATTTTCTTGAACGCACTGTCTTGAAATGAATATGTCGTTAAACGTCTTGCTAGCATTGTTAACATGATACTTGTTATTTAAAAATTGTTCAAATAGAAGTTAACTGATAATAATTCAAAAAAACTATCAGGAGTTGTCTCCCCAAAACTTTCTCGCATACTCTCTAATAAAATTGTCATGCCAGAGAACGCCTTGCATGGCATTGGTGTACAGTAGTTACGAAATATTTAGTATGAATTTAGCTTCTTTACTGAATTTATCGTGCCATCCTTGGGGAGTATTCGGTAATTAATCCCTGGTATGAGCTAATATATCTAAAAATCGAATTTGTGTTTTTTTTTCAACCGATTGGAACAAAAATTCGATACAAAATTGTACTTACAGTGACAAAATCCCGCATCAAATTTGATATATTTAAGTCATTTTGTTTATGAATGATCGAGTTTAAATATTTCTGTTGTTATATTTGGCTTAAAATTCGACAGGTGTCTACGTTATAGATGTTAAATCTGCATACATAAATTTATCTATCTAGCTCTCTTTGTTTTGGAATTATAGTCTTAACTTATATTCATACAGCCGAATCTGTTCAGAAGAACATATTTTACACAAAATTTGATAGAAATCTGCAAATTTAATGTAAAGACCGTATACCAGATTTCAACTGTCTAGTACAAAGTATTTTTGAGTTTTCTTTGTCACAGATGGGCAGACGGAAATTTTCCAAAAATGCGTTGTTGTTTTTTTAACTCACACAAGTGAAGACGTGTGATTAAAGATTAACACACGTGAAGATTAAAGATTAAAAGGTGGAAATTCGTCACATCTCGAGTTTAAATTTTTTGACAATTTCTATACTTTCTCTATGCTATGTGTACAAGAAAGGAACAGGTGTCGTCCTCGTCATCTGACAGCGGTTCAAAATGGCGAGGTCCGTCCCAAAATAACCCTAGTGTTGCTTTACTACGGGACGTTAATATAACAAAACTAAACAAGAAAAGAAATATGGCTTCGGAAGTTGAGAAGATGAAAGATAATTCTTAAACTTTCAATGCGTAAGGACCTTTGCAGGGCTTAATATGGTCCTGTATATGATCATAATAAATACCATAAAAGCATAAAATTAGATTTCCCTGATAATACGTCCTTTCAAAAACTTGAGGCAACAGGGGTTCCTTAGGTAGTTGCCTATTTGATATCCGACCTTGGTCAGACTTAAAAGACCACTTTCTCTTTTAACAGGCTTAATTCTTTAGAGTTGCAACTTTAATGAAGTTGTCCTCATTACGCGATAGGAAAACTCATAAGAACTAATGAAACACTGCTCGAAGGTAAGTATCTGAATCGCCGGATGCTACTCACACCTTTTTGCTCTCTTTTGATGAATCCCCCATAAACAAGGCTCTGTTCAGACGAGTGCGTGACGAGAAGAGATAGGAGATAAGCGATCGCAACCCCAGAAGCAAGGGACGGTTCGTCGACTCCGCAATCAGAGCGTCCCCTCGCGTGCAGCGGAAGCGCACCTGTCGACCCCCGAGATGCTTATCGGGCTCAACAGGTGCCCTGGTCCCCGAAGGGCAGAAGGATTGAGAAAATGGGCAGGAAATCGCCAATCAGATGAAACCTCTGGAAGCATCCCAGTGGATACTAAATGAAGTAAAAGTGATTAAGTGATGCTAACAAGTGTGCGCGTGTGAATGAAGATACGTGAACGAAATACACTCTCGCGACAACAAAGCTGTTCTCTCGGCAGCACAGGAAATGTTTGCTTTATTTTTGTGAAATTTGTATAGCGAAGGTATATATTGATTGATTTGTTATATTATTGTTTCGTTTATAAAATGCG